>NC_136870.1:25220275-25468171 GCF_951799975.1 Gobius niger | reverse complement strand
GAAGGCCTGATATGCAAACGCCAGGAGGACACGGTTATTACGGCACAATACGGACGTAGCAGTCGAGCTTTCACCAGCAGAGGGCACTGTGCCGACTTCTGCCATTCAAGCTTGTGCCAACTTTTAATGAAGGCGTCTGGGCACTAAAGCGCAGGAAAGCTTCTCACGTCTTCTCTGTGAGATGGAGATCAGGGTTTGGGTCGGTCCGGGTACCGTTGCATTTTTTTCCGACACCGGTACTTTAACGATACTTGGTTTACGATACGGATACCTGAATGATCATCATGATTCATCTCCAATGTCAAGAAATGTGTGGAAAAATGGGAAAGAATTTGGGTCAAAATAAGGAAAAATTGCATTTGAGAATATTGGAGGAAATTGGGCAAAAATTCTCCACCACAATGTCCGGGTGGTTCATTACCTTCTGTCCGTCTGTATCTGGAAGTCCCACAGGATCTTGGCTCGGTCATTCTTTACCACCTTTGGAGGTGTTTCCCACTTTGACCTTGGGGTTTCCAGCCCATACTCTGCACAGATGTTCCTGTACACTATACCAGCCACAGCCACTTGGTTATGGCGCTCCATGTAAGCTTTCCCTGCAGCATCTTACACCTCAGAGCAATAGAGGCCCGTGTATATATATATATATATATATATATATATATATATATATATATATATATATATATATACATAGCAATACCAAGCTATGTATATATATATATATATACATAGCAATACCAAGCGACTTCAACCAAGCAATACCAAGCGACTTCAACCAAGCGACTACCAAGCGACTTCAACATCAGGAAAAAGGAACACGAGAAACTAGAGAAATACCAGGGGCTCAGAGAAGAGCTGGAGAAAACCTGGAGGGTGAAGGCATCAGTGGTGCCCGTGGTCGTTGGGGCACTCGGGGCAGTGACCCCCAAACTGGAGGAGTGGCTCCAGCAGATCCCAGGAAATACATCAGACATCTCGGTCCAGAAAAGTGCAGTTCTAGGAACAGCAAAGATACTGCGCAGAACCCTCAAGCTCCCAGGCCTCTGGTAGAGGACCCGAGCAGGAGGAGAAAGAGACCGCCCGCAGAGGGTGAGGAAGAGTTTTTTTATATATATATATATATATATATATATATATATATATATATATATATATATATATATATATATATATATATATACCAGCTGGTCTCACGCCTGGTCTTATACGTCTGACTTACAATCTGAGAGCTACGATCACCACTCAGACGAAAGCCCCGTGCGCCCTACGCCTGGGTGTACCTTTAACGCCCAGTCTGGGGGAGGCATTAGTCACACATTTAAAGGGATGGTCTGTAAGATTGCAGAGAGAAGGTAAACAATCCTCATTGGACCTGAAGGCAACTCCTAGTTTGCAAAATGAAAAGCAAAATGATCAAGCTCCCTCCTGATTGGATCCGACAGGCCGGTTCACAGGAAAGCTCGTCTCATTGGTCAAAGTCATAGCCCGGGGATTCTGATTAGTCGAGGGACTTTAGAAAAGAAATATAGTCATTTAACTTGTTTCCTGTCAGCTTAGAGTTTAGGGTTAGCAATTATGCATATCCAAATCTCAAAGCTTACTGACAGTAGAGTTTACAGCTTATATGTCGGTGTCATCCCTCATTTGAAAGCCAAGACCTTCTAGTTTCTAAAAGTATGTGTAAGATCTGCGTGTGAAACATAACTTGCATCACATTCGCCGTTCCTAACCCCAAAGACCCTATAACTGTAAATAACAGGTTAATGTCACTCGTGTTATGTTGCAGCCCACGCGCTCCTTTCTGTGCAGTCTATTAAATTTGTAAAACATTCAAACCTCCAGACTATCACTTTAACAGGACATGTGTGGGCAGCGGCTGACAGCAGCTCGAGCTGACAGCACCACCCGAGCGGCTGGCACTTCCCTGCAGCGGCGGCTCCGATTCAGAGGAGCAGAGGAGACTTTCCCCCCGCGATGTCCCGTGTCCTTGGAAAACTAGTCTATCAGGAATATCTAATTACTCTCTGTGTTCACAACATGGTTCATCTGTGCCTCTGTTCTTTTACTTTGGACTCATTTCTGTGTAAAGTTTAGTAGAAATACACGGGTAAACTGAGGAACTAGTGGTGTTAGACTCAGTTTATCTTATGCTCAGCTGGCACTCAGGCCCAGGTCTGATTTAACATCTTAACTCCCGCCTGGACCGAGAGCATTTTCTCCAGTTCAGCTTAACCCAAATCCTGTAGGCCAGTGGAACACCTCATTTGAAAGCCAAGAACTCATCAAAACTACTACAAAACTCATCTAAATGGATCTTTTTCCTCACGTCACCAGATTTTTTTCCATCTTTTTTGGGGCGGTATTCAACTCATTTTTGTAACTTTTTTGTCTTTTTTTTTTGTCACATTTTTAGTAATTTTTTGTCTTTTTTTTGTCACATTTTTTGTCTTTTTTTTGTCTTTTTTACGTCTTTTTTTGTCTTTTTTTTGTCACTTTTTTGTCACATTTTTATGTCATTTTTTTATGTCATTTTTTTGTCATTTTATGTCATTTTTTGTCACATTTTTGTCACATTTTTGTCACATTTTTTGTCTTTTTTTTGTCTTTTTTATGTCTTTTTTTGTCTTTTTTTGTCACCTTTTTGTCAGGTTTTCGTCACTTTTTTGTCACTTTTTGTTACATTTTTTGTCATTTTTTGTCTTTTGTATGTCATTTTTTGGTCACATATTGTCTTTTTTTTTTAATCACATTTTTGCCACTTTTTCATTAATTTTTCGTCACTTTTTTGTCAAGTTTTCTCACATTTTTGTCACATTTCCATCATTGTTTTCGTCTCAGTTTTGTTGCTATTTTCACACCTTTTCTCCAGAAGCTTTTGGACTGGGGTAAAGCCAAACTGGAGAAAATGTGCTCGGTTCAGGTGGGAGTTAAGGGGTTAAACTATGTCGCCATCGGAAACTGTGTCTCAGACCTAATAGCATTGACCTGTGGTGGTCCCCAGGGGTCGATTCTGGGGCCCCTCTTGTTCAATTTGCACATGCTCCCGCTAGGTCAATTAATATCAGGTAACAATGTATCTTATCATAATTACGCAGACGATACGCAGATCTATGTTTCATTGACAGTGGGTGAACATGGGCCTATAGATTCACTGTGTCATTGTATCAAACAGATTAGTGCGTGGATGCAAAATAACTTCCTCCAGCTGAATACAGATAAAACTGAGATAATCGTCTTTGGCCCACAAAAACACAGAGAGGTTGTCTTTGGTCATCTTGAAGCTCTTTCACTGGCACCCAAAAGTCAAGTTAGAAATCTCGGGGTAATCATGGACTCAGACCTGAATTTGAACAGTCATATCAAGTCCATTACATCAGCGGCCTATTACCACCTAAAAAACGTTGCCAAAATAAAAAAACATAGTGTCCAAACCGGACTTGGAGAGACTAATTCATGCTTTTGTCTCTGGCCGGTTAGACTATTGTAGCGGCCTGTTCACTGGCCTCTCTAAACGAGCTGTTAGACGACTGCAGTACATCCAAAATGCTGCGGCTCGAGTCCTGACCAAAAGCAGGAAATACGACCACATTAGTCCAGTGCTCCGGTCTCTGCACTGGCTTCCTGTTGCTCAGAGAATAGAGTTTAAAACGGCCCTGCTTGTGTATAAGTCCCTTCATTGTCAAGCACCTAAGTACATCTCTGACATGTTACAGCCGTATGAACCACCTCGGGCCCTGAGATCGTCAGGGAGGGGCCTCCTGGTGGTTCCCAGAGTCAGGACTAAACATGGTCAGGCTGCATTTCAGGTTCATGCAGCAAAAGTCTGGAACAGCCTCAATGAGGATCTGAGACAGGCCTCAACCCTGAGCATTTTTAAGTCCAGGCTGAAAGGACACCTTTTTACTGCAGCCTCTGGAGATTGAAACTTTTTTTTAATGTAATTGTAACTAATGATTAGTTTTCTTGATTTTCATTGTGTTTTTAATACTTTTTATTGTGTTTTTAATGCTTTTTATTCTATTTTTACTATGTTTGGTGTTACTGTGAGGCACATTGAGTTGTCATGTACATGAAATGTGCCATACAAATAAACTTGCCTTGCCTTAAATAAGGATTAACATTCTAACATTCTCTGATCACAGTTTAGATCCACACTATATAAATCAAATCAAACTCACTCCAGATAAATAATAAACCCGTTGCATCGCTGTAGTTTGTTTTGCAGATCTGTGGTATTTTTAACCCCGTCTCAGGAGCGGCGCTTGTTATTTTCCCGTTTCTGTCACATTTCCACACACATCCTGTACCTCGGGGCCCGCGAGTGCTCACCGGCCTGACGTTCGCTCCCCTCATGGCCGCTCCTGACACCTCGCGGTGACAGACCGCGCTCTCCGTCACCTCCTCGCTCCCCAGACAGGATAATGACGCCGCGGAGCCTCACGGGGAGCAGGGGAGCGTGTGTGCCTGTGTTAAACTCGCACACGGGTTTTCCTCAGTCCTGAATCTACAGCCAGACCCATGTGTTTTTGATGTAAAGTAAGTGGGCGGGGCCAGGGTTGCCAGGTCTCAGCAAAATATCGGAGAAAAAAGGGTTATTCTGTGGACAGATGTCTTCAAAAGCTGACAATTTGGATCTGGCAACCCATGTTTGGGCATGACTGGTTTAGGTCCCACCACCGGAAGTGACATCGCCCGAGCCAATCAGAGCGGCTCACGCGACGTCTTTGTGGAAGAGTCTGGGTCAGTGCGTGAGGAATCTCTTTGGTCCTCATGGCGGGAGCCGTTGTTCTTCCATGTCAATAAGCCGAATGCCCATCTCGGGTCGCCCGTTGCATTATGGGTAATGGAATTTATTTTGACTACCAAACAATATCGATAGTTAGCGTAAAGCAACGAAGAAAGCTCTGATTTGGAACGTTTAACTTTTTATTTCTATGGTTTGAACCGCTGGAAAGTTGATGATTCAAAGTGTTTTTGTCGTCACCGTGGAGCTCGTTACAATATTAGCATAAAGTCTATTTTTACAACCTCGGCTGTGTGCGGAGAAACTGAAAGAACTGAACGGCCGTCCATACGTAGAGCTGCTTCAAAAGTTTGTTTATTTGTTTGTTTATTTATTTTGGAATCCCCACTAGCTTCCACCATGGTGGTTGCTAATCTTCCTGGGGTTAATTGCGTTAACTACGTTTTTGTGAAAATATCGTCTAATCTGTCATTTGCACTTTAACCTGTTACCTGTAGGGATGGGCACCGTTAGACAGTACCTACTTGGTACCAACCAAAAAGCTCCAGTCGGGGCTGGTATTGAAAAAATAAAATTCTTTCTCTGCCAGTTTTCGGTTCTTTTTCTCTCCAGACCCGCATTGAGTCTAAAAAATGCACGTATACGGAGATAATGAGCTGCTTCAGCGCAAATGGAGCGAAGAAAAGCTACACCTTATAGCTCTGACTTACAGGCTTCACAAGACGCGAGAACTGGAGCATGAACCTTAAAGCGAAGCAAAGCTACAACTACTAAACTTCTGTAATAGAGATGGCAGAGCCGCGGTCTGAGCCAGGACTGAGCCAGGTCTAAACCAGGACTTACTCCGGTCGCAGAACCCAGAACTAAACTAAACCAGGACTAAACCAGGACTGAAGAAGAAACTTTAATTTTTAGGCAAATTGAAAAGCAAAACCAAGCTGTGACAACAAGAAAGACGTCTTTACCTTTAGCGACAGACCCGGAGGCGGAGCTTACGTGCTGTTGGGCGGAGCTTACGTGCTGTTGGGCGGAGCTTATGTGATGTTGGGCGGAGCTTACGTGCTGTTGTTACAACTTTACAGCAGCTGCAGAGAGGGGAATATCCAAGCTGGTTTATAGAAAAGTGAGCGCTCACTCTGTATTAGACATTGTTGGTACAGTTTTGGTAAATGATGAGTGGCAGAGTGAGCGCTCACACCATGTGAGGATCTTTGACGTGTGGAGCTTTTGCTTCGTCAAAGTGCAGTGAGTTTAGAAAAGTTTATCTGAAAGAAACCGGGCTCTGATGTGGATCTGACTCTGCAGCTCAGGAGGGAATAATGTCCTTTCTCTCTTTTATCTCTGCTTAAGTGGAAATTCTGCTCAAAACACGAAGTCACAGGCGACGCTGCTGCTCCTGGGTCGCCTCTGTTGTGCTGTGTTTCCTGAATGATACTTTTAATACACGTTATTTTTATTGAATTAAAATAACACAGGTATCGAAAAAGTACCGTTAAGGCACCGGAACCGAAAAGCAGGTATCGTTAAAGTACTTGGTATTGAAAAAAAACGAACGGTACCCATCCCTAGTTACCTGCCACCTTAGGGTTAGGTTTAAGAGTTAACAATTACGTGTATCCAATTCCCAAAAGTATATTAACTAGAGAGCTTACAGCCGATACGCCAGTGTGATACCTCATTTGAAAGCCAAGACCTTCTCGTTTCTAAAAATATGTATGAGATCTGTGTGAGTGAAACACAACTTACAACACATTTGCCGATCCTAACCCTAATCATAAGAGTTAAGGTCAGTTTAAAAGCCTGGCCCCAAAGAGTTTCTTTTTTTTTTTTCCTAAAATATTCTATGCGACAGCGCTGGGCTGGGAGTTGTATTTTTAATAACGCTGGTTTTTCTATGTCAGTCTGGAGCTCGGTGGAGGCTCGGAGGAGACGAGGCAGCCATGTTGATTTCTCAGGCCACACAGGATCATTACTATGAATGGGGCTGAATGAATAACCGGCTCTCTCTTGTATAATATATCTATGGTCTGTCAGTTCCCACAAACATGGCGGATTTCCATGGTAACAGTGAATTAATGGCATCATATCCCAAACGCTATTGTGCTTCTGAGACCTGAACTATTTCATGTAAACCTCAGCCAAAGAAGTTGTTGTCGTTTTGTCCAGCTAGCGGCCTCCTAGCTCGATGCTATCTTACAGCTAGCTCTTGTAGCTCATGCTAATCGTTCTGAAATCGGATTTACATGAATGTCAATGGAGTCTTTTATAAATAAACCCATTATCCGTGTTCATAAAAATAAAGGAACACAGTCTCTCCGTCATTTACACATAGAAGACTTACCCAAATATTATTCACAGGGCTTCTGCACAGCATTTAAAAAGAATTAAGGCCTTAAATAATGACACTGCTCAGCTATTTTACCGTATAAGTTCATAAATAATGCAAAAAGTGATCGGTCGAAAACTCATTCAGCTGCAGTTTAGGCTGTTCACATCTGGATCATTCATAATGCGCGATGTTCGGGGCTAATGCTAACGTGGCCAGTCCTTGTAATAAATAAGGCAATGTTCATTAAAAGTCCATAACCTCCATATTGGATTTCAATGACCCACTTGCTCCTACTCCACTTACTTTTTCACAACCTTCAGAACTGAGCGCTTCTGGCCCGCTTCAAAACGTTTTATAGCCGCAATTTACGCTACGTCTCTGAAATTATATTATACGGACTTATTTTCATTAATGCGATTTACGCCCGTGGTGGTGTGTTTCGAGTTTGAAAGTGGGGGAGGACGGTGCCAAATTTGTGCTGAAAGCGCTCCCGAGAGGCGTATATATATATGTATTTTTTTTTTTTTGGAAAGGTAGCGTCGTTTGGAGAGGATTTTTCAAGGTGAGTTTCTTGGCTCCAGACTCCAAACGCTCGCTGCTTGTAAACAGTATGACAGCGCTAATTAAGGAAGCGCTGCGGCGGGAGAAGAAAGGAAATCTGCTTTCACCAGTGGGCTGAAAATGAGCTCCAAAAACGCAGATTCTCTCCTCATCATCATCACACAGCATATTAGCGTTTTGCCGTCAATGCAGGTAAAATGGGTTCGGATTTGAGCACGGATATCCCTCTTTAAAAAAACACTTGGGTAGTTCTTTTACTGTTGAAACCATAGAAATATAAAGGAGAGGCTGCGTTTTTCTCCTTTATGGCTAACGTACGCAAACGTTAGCAAGCTAGCAAGTCCGGAAGCTTTTCAGTGTTCGTTTTGCCATTAGCCGTTAGCATTTAGCCATCAAACACCGCAAATTATGAACGATAGCCGTTCTCCGACGACGTTAAACGAACAGGCCAACGTTTTCCCATAGTGAGATTCTTACCTGAGCTTAGACGAGTTGATACGTACCTGTCTGGTCTTTGTGCCCGTGGAAGAGCTTGGTCACTTCCAACTTCACCCCCGCTTGGAGCTATAGGAATATGTCAGGAGAGGCCAAATGCTAAGAACATCTTTGGTCTTTTTGCGTGACTGAGGGCACACAGTTCTTCCATATTGAGTTATGTTCTTACCTGAGCTTAGACGAGTTGATGTGTAACTGTCTGGTCTTTGTGAGTGCGCTCAGTCAATCAAAAAGACTAAAGATGTTGTTAGCATTTAGCCTCTCTACCTCTCCTCTATGGGGCCAAACGTTGAGGAGTCAGAATAGGTATTTTTACGCCTCACAATATAGTTCCTCTTTTTATCCGCTTAAAAAATCAACATTTTTTATTTTGTGTGACTATACTTGGATCGTGTAACTACTCACGTAACCGTATTTAAATAGGGAAAACATGGAAGAGCTCGGTCGCTTCTAACTTCACCCTCATTTGGCCCCAGAGAGGAGAGGAGGAGAGGCTAAATGCTAACAACATCTTCGGTCGTGCACTCGTAAAGACCAGACAGTTCCTTTAAAGGAACAGGCCACCGTTTATCCATACTGAGATATGTTCTTACCTGAGCTTAGACCAGTTGATCCGTACCTGTCTGGTCTTTGTGCCTGTGGAAGAGCTTGGCCACTTCCAACTTCACCCCTGTTTGGAGCCATAGGAATATGATAAAAAGAGGAGCTATATTGTGAGGCGTAATAATACCTATTCTGACTCCTCAACGTTTGGCCCCATAGAGGAGAGGAAGAGAGGCTAAATGCTAACAACATCTTTAGTCTTTTTGATTGACTGAGCGCACTCACAAAGACCAGACAGTTACACATCAACTCGTCTAAGCTCAGGTAAGAACATATCTCAGTATGGAAGGACTGTGTGCCCTCAGTCACGCACAACGACCAAAGATGTTCTTAGCATTTGGCCTCTCCCAACATATTCCTATAGCTCCAAACGGGGGTGAAGTTGGAAGCGACCAAGCTCTTCCACAGGCACAAAGATCAGACAGGTACGTATCAACTCGTCTACGCTCAGGTAAGAATCTCAGTTTGAGAAAACGTTGGCCTGTTCCTTTAAAGGAACTGTCTGGTCTTTACGAGTGCACGACCGAAGATGTTAGCATTTAGCCTCTCCTCCACTCCTCTATGGTCCCAAATGGGGGTGAAGTTAGAAGCGACCAAGCTCCTCCATGTTTTCCGTGTTTAAATACGGTTACGTGAGTAGTTACACGATCCAAGTTTAGTCACACAAAATTAAAAATGTTGATTTTATAAGCGGATAAAAAGAGGAACTATATTGTGAGGCGTAATGTTACCTATTCTGATGATGACTCAGTGTTTGGCCCTATAGAGGAGAGAAGGAGAGGCTAAATGCTAACAACATCTTTAGTCTTTTTGATTGACTGAGCGCACTCACAAAGACCAGACAGTTACACATCAACTCGTCTAAATCCACTAGGTGAAAGTAATGCTTGGGACTGGTACTGGCTGGATGAGATAAAATCATTGCCAACACCAATTCGGCTCTAGGCCTTCCTCAGGGCAAGCTGACCAAGCAAAGGTTTTGGTCAAGATAATGGATTTCAGGCTTTTATCTTTTTAGTAAATGATAGAAAAACTAAATCTATGATATGTTTTGTTAAAGGAAGGTATTATGCTTTTTTCAATCACATAGCACCAGTCTGTATCACACTACAATGATGACCAAACCTTCTGTTGGTCTGTAAATGCAGTAAATTAGAATAACTGCCTTGTATAAAATTGCTCTTTCAAAATGGCTGTAGTGAATGTCTTGAAATAGGCCTCTGTGTCTTTAAAGGGGGGGTATTATGCAAAATGGACTTTTTCAAGCTTTACATCATGTTATTACGTCATTCCCTCATTAAAAACATGCCTGAAGTGTTGCCTTGGCACATTCACGTATTTTTGAGTAATCTGTAAAAACTCTGATGGCGGCCATTTTAGGGATAGGTTTGCCTGAGTCCTCCTAGGAACGCCCCCACCTCCTGGAGACGCCTCCGAGCTTTCGTCACCAGCCGAGTAACCAACCACTGCTCCTCAGCAGAACCCCCTCCCCACTGATGCCACAGACAGCGTGTGGAGGGGGCGTGTCTAAAGGCTCAGAGGGTCTTAAAGAGACAGAGGCCTATTTCAAGACATTCACTACAGCCATTTTGAGAGAGACATTTTATACAAGGCAGTTATTCTAATTTACTGCATTTACAGACCAACAGAAGGTTTGCTCATCATTGTAGTGTGCTATAGACTGGTGCTATGTGACTGAAAAAAGAATAATACCCCCTCTTTAATTTGAAATGCATATTAATGACACTTGCCTTGGACTGGAAGTTTGAAGGTACTGCCTTCAACACCAAGGCGAGGCCAGGTACCTCAGCTTTGGGAAACTATGGTAACTTGCTTTTCATTGCGTTTCCGTCAATTTCTTGCCACTTTTCCATTGTGTTTTTGTCACTTTTTTATCACTCTTTTGTTGCGTTTTCCATTCTAGTTTTCCTTTTAACCTAAGTGAAACTGAAGGATGGATCGAATGCAGAGTTGAGGTTTAGCTTCCTGCCTCTCTAAGTAGTTTCGATAATCTGAACCGCATTCGCTTTCCTGTGTGATGCTAACGTCGACGCTGGCACGATTATTACATTTCTTCAATGTGAGATGCCAGCACAGCACAGTCGCCTCACCTGCTGCAAATGTGCTTACTCACCGCGCTTTCACAACACTTTCTCATCTCTTTACTGTTAATATTCTCCTTTTCGGAGTCTATACTACTCCAGTTCCCCCCCCCCTGTCCTCCTCTGACAGCTCTCTCCTCCGCTGCCTCCTCGCGTCATGTTTTATTCATCCGGGTCGTCGCGCGGCGCAGATTGGGCCGCGGTGTTTGTTGTTGTTCGGCTGCCGAGGAATGCGTTTTCGGCCGGACGTCCTCATTAGTGAAGATCCACCGGAGCCGGGAGAGAAGGAGAGAGACTTCTGCCAAACGCTTGTGATTTTTATGAAGCTAAACACGTCCAGGAGCATTAGCGCTCGGAGAGAAGACTGGGAAATGAGCTGCCGGACTGAAGCGAGAATAACACACACATTTCAGCACATTTGAAGAGGTTTAAAGTACAGATTTAGCAGGTTTTATATGTAATAAAACCCCCACAGAGAGACACGTTCTCTGCAGAGGTCAGTACATTACCCAGAGAGTCACACTTGGAACCTCAGTAAAGTTACCAGTAGGGATGGGTACCATTCGTTTTTTTTCCGATACCAAGTACTTTAACGATACCTGCTTTTCGGTTCCGGTGCCTTAACGGTACTTTTTCGATACCTATGTTAATTTAATTCAATAAAAATAATGTGTATAAAAAGCATCATTCAGGAAAAAGACCGAAAACAGCACAACAGAGGCGACACAGGAGCAGCAGCGTCGCCTGTGACTTCGTGTTTTGAGCAGAATTTCCTCTTAAGCAGCGATAAAAGAGAGAAAAGACATTATTACCTCCTGAGCTGCAGAGTCAGATCCTCATCAGGACACGGTTTCTTTCAGATAAACTTTTCTAAACTCACTGCACTTTGACGAAGCGAAAGCTCCACACGTCAAAGATCCTCACATGGTGCGAGCGCTCACTCTGCCACTGATCATTTACCAAAACTGCACCAACAATGTCTAATACAGAGTGAGCGCTCACTTTTCTATAAACCAGCTTGGATATTCCCCTCTCTGCAGCTGCTGTAAAGTTGTAAACAAGAGCACGTAAGCTCCGCCCAACAGCACGTAAGCTCCGCCTCCGGGTCTGTCGCTAAAGGTAAACACGTCTTTCTTGCTGTCACGGCTTGGTTTTGCTTTTCAATTTGCCTAAAAACTAAGGTTTCTTCTTCTGTCCTGGTTTATAACTGGTTTAGTTTAGTTCTGGGTTTTACGACCGGAGTTCTGGTTTAGACCTGGCTCAGTCCTGACGCAGACCGCGGCTCTGCCATCTCTATTACAAAAGTTTAGTAGTTGTAGCTTTGCTTCGCTGTAAAGGAATAGGCCACCGTTTTTACATACTGAGATATGTTCTTACTTTAGCTTTGACGAGTTCTTTAGGACCTGTCTGATCTCCCCCCGTGCCTTCAGTCACGTAAACACAGCGCAGACGGCGTTAGCATTTAGCCTCTCCCTCTCTCCACTATAGCTCCAAAACAGGTCAAGATAGAAGCTACCAAGCTCTTCCACGTTTTGCCTATTTAAATATGGTTACGTGAAGTGTTCCACTACAAAGTATAATTACACAAAATCAAACAATGTGGATTTTCTAAGCGGATAAAAGGGGGAACTATATTGTAAGGCGTAATAATACCAGGAGTAGTTCGAAATCCAGTAATCTTCACTTTACTGTGCGGATGCCAAATTACTCCTGGTATTATTACGCCTTACAATATAGTTCCCCCTTTTATCCGCTTAGAAAATCCACATTGTTTAATTTTTTTTAATTTTGTGTGAAGTATGAAGAGGCCTGTGAGTTATAGCTATATAAAGGTGTAGCTTCTCTTCGTTCCATTTGCGCTGAAGCGGCTCATTATCTGCGCATACGTGCATTTTTTAGACTCAATGCGGGTCTGGAGTGAAAAAGAACCGAAAACTGGCAACGAAAGATTTTTATTTTTTGATACCACCCCCGACCGGAGCTTTTCGGTCAGTTCCAAGTAGGTACTGTTCTCTGCAGAGGTCAGAACATTACCCCAAAAGTCACACTTGGAACCTCAGTAAAGCATTTATGTAATAATACGAATAATAACAAACAATCTAAACTTGGATGATGAAGACGGCTCAGCTCAATACTCAATAAATCCTGCTTTCGTGTTTATAATTGCTGCAGGGATTTTACCGGGCACATTTCCACAGTACAAAGAACAAACATCAAACACAACAAATAACAAGATGGGTGTTCGTTCCTATCTGGATTATTCCTCTCTCCCTGAGGCAGTCCTCTCTCGCTCTGAAAGCGGGGGGACGTTCTCCTCAACAGAGTGATACAGAGCTCCTCTGTGCCGGGCACCCACTGATCCACGACCGGCACAAGTCGCTAGAGTTTGTTTGTTTAATCAGAACTTGCTCGTGGGGGGAAAAGGTCAGAGGCTCCTGTGGTTAAGTTTGAACCAGAGGGAACCCACCCAGACACAGTGACCTCAGGGAGAGGCCTGGTCCCAGAGTCAGGACTAAACACGGTGAGTAGGACAGTCACAATAATTAAAATGTAAGGGATAATGTATAGTACGCTGGTTGTAGGTTCTAAAATGAATCCAGGGAGTCAATATGTGCAGTTAAAAACTCTTTAGTGAGTAAAAAACATACATTAAATGACAGACGGGATTACAAAAAGGGTTAGCAGAGGTCAAATAACTATCATGATATAGAGACACATAACCTAACAAAATATGCCAAAAAACAATTTACCAAATACCAAAATTATGATTATGAAAATAACTTGAAGAAAACTAAATTAGACCAAAATAACCATAAACCAAAACCCATAACAAAATTACCAAAATGTTGCCAAACAAAATAATTATGACTTAAACTGATAAACTATTTACAGAAAAAAACCTAATTTTGGCTCCTACACTGGTCATCATCGGGAGAGTTAGTACAGACCGGGCGAACTGGACCCCGACGGCCATTTGCCAACTGACCAGACACAAAATAAGCTTCATACACTTTCATGAAGGCTGAAAGGTTTATTTTATGATTTCCTCGGCTAATTGTTCCCAAAGGTTTGCGCATTTCTTGGGAATGTTTGTTGTGATTCCCGCAGTGTGGCTAGGCTAGTAGCAGCAAGGCTAGCTACTTATTGCTAGCCTAGCTACTTAACGTAAATGCTCTAATATAGGCCGGGGCCTTTAATTACTCAAGGGCATCTAGGACCAGGCCTTTATTGGAACCAGGCCACAATTAGAGACAGGCCTTTATTTCTATTTGAGCAAAACGGACGACCAGGAAAATGAAGAAAAACGAGATTTTTGTCCATTTGCACCTAAAATATTAGGTTCATTTATTAATCAACATTTCAAACCCTCTCCCAGCGGCTGGAACATTGACGCCTTTTATTTTGTCGGGACAACAGGAAGTGTTTCGTTGCTGTTAGCGGAGCTTTGACATCAGTGTCACTGCAGGTTTCTGTTTCGTTTTTACCACGGACCGGATTATTTGTTGTTATCTTGTGTAAAAGGCGAGTTTAGACGGAGCGTTTGTGTTTGTGATCGATCATGAGACTGACCCGAGAGAAGACGAGACGCTCGCGCTGATGGGAGGAGTTATTTTGAGGCGTGGGACTGACCTGCACACGGAGCAGCTGGACGTGCTTTGAAGACGCGATGGAGACTTTATTAAAACCCTGGAGGGTCACACGACATTTGTTGTTTGTCCTGTTTCCAAATATCATCACAGGAGGTTTGAAAAGTGGCTAAATCTGTGTCAAAGTTACGCTCGGATCAGCTCCTCCGCAGCGTCCCCCTCGGCCCGGGTTCCCGTTTGTTACTTCCTGCACGTGAGTTTTCATTTACACCAGTATGAGACAAATTCCTAACATGGGGAATATTTCTATGCTATAGTTTCTAATAAAAGCCCCGGCCTGTTTTAGAGACCGGCCTTAATTTGCCTCCGCCAGCCGCGAACCCGGCCTCTGTCAGAGACCCGGCCGCTAATGGAATACAGGCCAGTATTAGAGAATTTACGGTAGTTGAAGGTGCAGTTGGAGGAATGGCTGTCAGTCTCTGGGTAAGTTGAAAATCGGACTCACGTTAACTTCACGAGCGATTCCACCAACGTCTCTCTTATGGACGAGGACAGAGACAGTGTCCTCGACTACTACTGTGGAGTGATGTGAAAATACTACAAGCACGAACTCCGTTGAAGGGTCTGCGGGACATTTATTTTGCTCGAGCTCTAGGTAAAGCAGACGAAATATTATGGGACTCAAAACATCCTCTGTTTAGAGAGTTTAAGTTGCTTCCCTCAGGTCGAAGGTACAGGTGCCCCGCCCGGTCTACAAACAGGAGCAGACAGTCATTTGTGCCACGAGCCATTTTACAATTTAACAAAGATGATTTAAGAGTGTATTTTTACTTTTTTATGCTTAAAATACATTTCTACTGCCACAAATCAGCGTCTCACTAGGAGCACTGTGATTGGCCGAGTGTTATCAGCTGGACAGTGAATCAGCTGAATATTAGGAGCTTTTCTACTGTGTTTTTGTGTTTTTAAACTCTCTAAATTTGGCTTCTTCCCTCATGCTAATTTTGCCAGACGTGCTGCGAACTGTTTTATCAACTAGCACTAGCAAACTTCTGCGATGTAAACAGAAATAAAAAGGTGGCTGGACTCAGAGACGGCCACGACAGCGCAGGAACCGAGGCGGAGGAGACCTGAGCAGACAAACATCATCCTGCCCCCCCAAACAGCATCGGGATGGTGTGAATCCTCCTTTAGGGTTATTTACTGTGACCTCAATAAACCGAGCTTCACATTTTGTTATCGTGACAGGCTGTGTTTCAGTTCTGGAATCGGCTGCAGATGTGAGAGTGTTTTTATTCACACTCTTCGCTTTAAGTGTAGTGAATGATTATATTATGTGAGTTTATTTGCCTCCTTGTAGTTCCATGTCACCACTCTCCCCTCCTCCCTCCTCCCTCTCCGCCTCGCTCCTTACAAGGTGAGTTTTTCCGCCGGTTTCGGGGCCCGGTCTGCGTTGACACATGTCGTCTGCGGGGGATTCCTGCGGCGCTGCTGCTGCTGCTGCTGCACTGAGGGAGCCTGTTCAAACTCCCGTCTCTATATTTAGACGTGTTTAAGGGACCGCTGGAAAAAAAAACTCTGAAAATAGAGCGGGGGGGGGAGGCACTTCCAGACCACATGGGGGCGCCGCGCGAGGAGGCAGACACAGCGAGGATTGTGCCGGAGGAATTAGGATGCACAGACGAAAGGAAAATAAGCTCAACGGTGAACTCTGTGACGCGAAGAAGCTGTTCAGTCAGTGAGAAGCCTGTGCTGTGAAGGGGCCGGTTTGAGTGAGTTCAAAACAGTCTTTCGGATTCCCCAGCAGGGCTTTAAACTTAGATAAAGTCAAGATGAAGAGGAAGGACAGTGAGAAGTGAGTTATAAGAGGATGTTTAGTGGCCGCTGGATGTGTAGCCAATGCCACAGAAAGCAAAAACCGTAACAAAACTTGAGTTAGCATTTAGCTCAGAGGACACTTTTAGACGCTAGTTTGGTCCGTTCATCCATTAATGATTCTAACGAGGCTTTGACCTCACCTCGATGGTTGAAAACAGCTGGATCGTTCGTCATTTGCGGTGTTTAACGGCTAATGCTAACGGCTATAGGGGAAATACAATGAGAAGGCTAATGCTAATGTGCTCAAGTTTCATTTGAATCAAATGTAGCTTCTTTTTATTTCTATGTGAAAGACTGGGTTGGATTTCAAATTGGCCCGGAGACACAGATGTTAAGCATTTGGGGCTTAAAGTAGAACTAAGGAACTTGTTTACCTTAATAAATCCTTCCCGTCGTCCCTGTGGGGGTAATACAAGTGTTACTGGGATGTTTGGGGGTCTTTCATCTCCCCCTGGTGTCTCTGGCCAGAAAACCACACTTGCAACTTTCCTGCCAACGGGTCAGAGGCATCAATATACACTAATGGAATCGTAAAGAAGAAGCTAACGGGCAAAGCTAAGCATACACTCAGTAATCCTCCTGATTTTAATTTGTAAAACCGCTTTTTCATCTCTTTTCATTCTCACCCCCTGAGCGTCTGAACAGACGTCATGTTTTCACTGAATGCTGTGAATAAGGAGCTCTTTCTAACCTACTCTGGACACGCCTGGTCTTTTTTCTTACCTAACGATAATGTCACGGAGAAAAAAAGCGCTTTTGGCTGAGAGGTACAGACTTTATTCAACCTTCCTAAAGAAGAGGCCACTCGCCAGAAGTTGTAATTTTTTTCCGGGATTCGGCGACTTTCACCAAAATAGTGTTTAGTCCCTTTATCTGTATGTGCGACCTGTATATATTTCTCCCGTCTTTAGCCATGTCTGTCTCCCACAAAGGAGATGCCTTTCGTGCAACACGTGGATACCAAACATGTAAGTATTTGTGAATGAATAATCGGGGGAAAGACCAGGGAAATCTCAACAAATTGTCATAAATAAGCATCGTAAAGGGTGAGTTTGGTTTGTCTTGTTTTTACTCTGGCATTAAAACTACGATGTTAAGAGAGAACTTGGTAAAATCAACAACATGGACGACTTCAGTGTTTCCACCTGCAGTCTTACAAAGTACTAATTGAATTGTTTCATCACCGTAATTAAAACAAAAGTTTGATTTGAAGTGAACATCAGAAACACGGCGCTCCCGTGTTTTCCCGCTCACCTCGTCTCCTCTGCTTCTCGCTCTAATCCTCGCACTTCAAATGGGATTTTTCTGTTACGCTAAATTTCCTGTCGCCCGCGGACACGTTCCTGAAACGAGGTGTTTCTCTCTCTCTGGCCTCTTTTACAAAACCTCTCCCTCCAAACCGAGAGGCAGCAGACTAACCACTCTGCCACAGTCACACAGGCTAAGGGTTTTATCCTGGTTAGTGCTGGTTAGTTTTAGTTTGGTTCAGCCCTGGTTTATGCCATTTTAATGCCATCATCCATTTTCTTCTGCTTTATCCAGGGCCGGGTCACGGAGGCAGAAGTCGCGGAAGAGATGTCCGGATGAGTCCAATCACCGCTGTGTTTATTCCATTTTAGGGATGTCACGGTTACCGGTGTTGAGGTAAACTCGGTAAAAATGTTGACAATAATAATTACTGTCTTGTTTTTTAAATAATATTTTACCGTGGTGGATTACCGCGCCCGCGGTTTAGGCAAAGTGAGCCACATGAGCCGCCGTCTCATCTGCTGAAGTTGGCGCAGGCGCCTCTGTAGCTACAACCAAAACATAACTTTCTCGAAGCTGGAATCATGTCCGACACGACAGCGCAGGATCAGCCTCAGAGACCGAGCCTGAAGTCTGGGCACATTTTGGGTATTTTAAGAAAGCCGAAGGACAGTTTATAGAAGACAGTTTTCCTGTTCGCAGAATGTGCAGGAAAAAGTGTAAATACTTCAAACCTCTGACTCACCTGCGTGACCGTCCCCCACAGCTCTATAGCAGTAAGTTAAAGGGGGGGTATTGTGCAAAATGGACTTTTTCAAGCTTTACATCATGTTATTCTGTCATTCCCTCATTAAAAACATGCCTGAAGTGTTGCCTTGGCACATTCACGTATTTTTGAGTAATCTGTAAAAACTCTGATGGCGGCCATTTTAGGGATAGGTTTGCCTGAGTCCTCCTAGGAACGCCCCCACCTCCTGGAGACGCCTCCGAGGTTTCGTCACCAGCCGAGTAACCAACCACTGCTCCTCAGCAGAACCCCCTCCCCACTGATGCCACAGACAGCGTGTGGAGGGGGCGTGTCGGCAATTTTATACAAGGCAGTTATTCTAATTTACTGCATTTACAGACCAACAGAAGGTTTGCTCATCATTGTAGTGTGATATAGACTGGTGCTATGTGACTGAAAAAAGCAGAATACCCCCACTTTAATGTTAGCGTTTTAGCTGAAATGCTGATGTGGGACTTTGGGTTGAGGGAGAATGTAACGAGTCGCCCCATAGTGCGGCTGCAGCGCCACCGCCAGCATAAGCCGTGTCCGGATACCTCCGCACAATGGCACAATGCGTCACGGGGCTCCAGGTGGCAGATTCACTCTCGCCGCAGTTTTATGAATTTAACACTGATCACTGTCTGAGGCATTTCCCAAATCTGCAAAGCGAAAGCTCACTGGAAGGACAAACTGAGAACAATTTTCTTGATGTAGACGGTTTATCTTATCAAAAATATTCTTCTTTGTTTCTAGTCCATGTAATACCCTCGAAACGATCAACAACACATCGTTATAGTTCCTTTACTTTGATGTGAAAAGTTGCACTTTTGATAAGGCAACTCTATTTTTTTTTAAATGTAATAAGCACTGTTAAACCTTTTTGAAACTATTTCAGTTTGTGCAGGACTATCAATGCTTTCTGAACATATTAACACATTAAAAACAGCCCTGACAGCCCTATTTCCCACAGCGGTACAGACAAACAGGAAGTGGAGTCAACCAATCAGCAAAGGGCTGTTTTTAGCGTTATTAGCAGTTTTAGGCTAACATGTGCACAGGATTATGAATCACGAAACTCACATTCTGTCCATGTGTTTTCCGTCATTGATTGGAGACATTCTTTCTCTCTCTCTGAGCCGTTCTATTGACATTGACGGCCTTAATTTTGGCACAATTCACTGATTTCTTTTAAATGCCCCACGGAAACCCTGATCTCATCGCTCCTAAAGTCAGACTGTTGCGTTCAAAAAGAATATAACAAAAACAAACTCCTCATCACACTGGCAGACTTGCTCAAATGAAGGTCAGATATCGCCCGGTCCATCATTTTAAGCTCATTAAGATATCGTTTTCTGCGGTTTATTCCCGGTTTATTTGTCTCCCTTCAGCTGCAGGTGCCCGTACGTCCCTGGCCTCATTCCCTTTGTGACGGTGCCTTCAAAGCCTCATGTAAAATGCAGAAGTGCGACAGTCAGGCTGATGTTCCTCTGGGTGAGTCGTCAGATGTGGAGCTGTCAGTCACCCGGGTTACAGCGGACTGAACCAGGACTAACGCCGGACTAAAGCAGGACTGAGGCCAAAACAAACATTATCAAAGTAAGGGTTGAAGTTTATTGTCTAGTCGTAATGTAAATGCCTTTTTTCACCATATCTCTACGCTGTAAATGCAGCATTTGTGAAAGGAAAACAGACGCGTGCACATTGTGTCATTTTATGTGATGGCCAGGGCCGTAGCCAGGATGTTAGAAACAGTGCGGGCCCCCCTTGCTTTCCATGGACACACCCACTACCAGCAGTAAAAATACAATGATGCACAATAGCGACAATCCTTTTTCCCCATAAATATTTAAAATTTGATTGAATCAGATGTAATTTCCCGTAGTTTTGTGCATTTTAAATACATTTTAAGCAGCTGAACCGAGCACATTTTCTCCAGTTTGGCTTTACCCCAGTCCAAAAGCTTCTGGAAAAAAGCTGTGAAAATAGCAACAAAACAATGAGAAAAACAAGAGACAAAAACAATGATGGAAATGTGACAAAAAGTGAGGAAAATTGATGAAAAAGAGGCAAAAATGTCACAAAAATGTCACAAGAAGTTGACAAAAAATTTTCGAAAAAATGACAAAAATGTGACAAAAAAATAAGAAAAATGTGACAAAAAAAATTGACCAAAAAATTACCAAAATTTGACAAAAAAATAAGAAAAATATGATAAAAAATTGAAAAAAATGTGACAAAAAAATAACAAAAATGTGATAAAAAATGGACAAAAAAAAGACAAAAATGTGACAGAAAATGACAAAAAAATTACAAAAAAGTCACAAAAATGAGTTGAATACCCAACAAAAAAATGATGGAAAAAAAATCTGATGACGGGCGGAAAAAGATTCTCTCGGTTCAGGCGGGAGTTAAGAGGTTAAAGGGACTATAGTTTAAAAATGTTAAAATTAAGTTTTTCCTCCTCCTACATGTTCCTCCATGTCCTAATGTGTAGAATGAGCTCAGACCTGTTCACCACAACCGCCTCTAAAATCCTGCACTGTCACTCAGAAAGGTGTCACTTCGGGTCTGAAGTGCCGTCATGCACGAGCTTAATATAGAAGCTGCAGTTACACGTATGACCTGAGGTGGCAGTAGTGAGTATAAAATGGCTAACTTGCATCTAGCTCCTTTAATGATTTGACGGCTCCCTGTAGATATTGGATTATTGACCCCCTAACCCCCGACATAAATGGATCTTTTTCCTCGTGTTGTTGCTGTGTTGTGTCACCTTTTGTATTTTTTCATTTTTGTTGCATTTTTGTTACTTTTTGGTTGAGCTTTTTGTAATTTTTTTGAGTTTTTGTCACATTATTGTTGAATTTTTGTCACTTTTTTGTTGCATTTTTTTCACATTTTTCTTGAATTTTTGTCACATTTTTGGTGCTTTTTTCCCAAGAATCTTTTTGATTAGGGTAAAGCCAAACTGGAGAAAATGGGATCCGTTCAGTTATCCAGAGTGTTGTTGATTTCTGGAGATATATTATTTTTTATTCATGCAGTTCTTATATTTCAAGAGTTTAGTGGTGCTAGGCTAGTGCTATGCTAGTGCTATGCTAGTGCTAGGCTAGTGCATGTCTCTGGTAACTAGTAGCCTGCATTAAAAACAGTCTAATCCAAGCAAGTGCACCTGAGGCAAATCCCTCATAACCCCGGACTAACCATATAAATGTCTGTTTGACTGAATAATATTTCAAATATAACCATTTTGCATTTAAAATAACTTATATTTGAGCAGCTTCCTGGTTGTAGCTACGCAGCGGCGGAGTGATCTGCTCGGTTACCGGATCTACAGTAGTTTGTTTACCTGCGGCCGCATTACTACAATTCACAAAGGAGCTTTCTACAAATCAGTTATGGCAACGTTTGGAGGACGAGCCCATGATTTTGAAGAGGTTTTTAATGCAGGCTACTAGTTACCATAGACATGCACTAGCCTAGCACTAGCCTAGCATTACTAAACTCTTCAAATATAAGGATTGCATGAATTTAAATATATATATACAGTATCTCCAGAAATCAACAACACTCTGGATAACTCGGAAATGAGGCCCTATGTCAAAAATCCTGAAACATCCCTTTAAGATGGGGGTAAACTAGCTCAGAACTTGGGCTAAACCTGGAGGACCTGATACAAAACAGACTGTAGTACAAATAGCAGGTGCTCTTGAGATATTCGTCTCTGACTTTGCTCCACTAATAATAACATTGTGTAGTTGTAAATCTGAATGAACTGAACGTGCGTAGCCACGGAGCTCCTGGTTACAATCTCGTGGTCGTCTTATTGTCATTGCCAAATTCCTGAGCCTTTCTCCACCTCATCATGTTCCAAAAACTTAGGCAATCTCCCACTTCAGAGTCCCTCCCCTTGAGAGACGTTTGGTGGTTTCTCTCAGCACTTCCCTCGCCGTGGCGCTCCATAAGAGTGATTTACGTCTGTGTCCTGTAAACAAAAGCCCGCACGCTCGTCCAGACGCCGTCACGCGAGGCCCAGGCGATGACGTGGCGATCTGAAAGAAAAGACTGACATTACACAGAGATTACAGGGATTATGTCAACGCCGTGTGGATTAAGACACGCCTGGAACACGTCTACCACATGTGATGAGTCTGTGCATGTGCCAGTCGTTTTACAATCTGCTTTCCACTTGTGGAGTCCACGGCGACGCTAACCAGTGTTTACATTTTACAGTTTTTTCCCCCGAAAACGATTATGTAGTGTAAAGTTATGCTGTGTTCAGACCGCACGCTTCTCAGGCTTCAACATCGCGCCCAAAGCGTTCAGAGCATAGAACCTCCGGCCTCCTCAACATGAATAATAATCAATAAGAGATTAAATACCTGCTAAAGTATGGTACATTGGGCTAAGATGCGCCACCTTTTGCTTGTGTAAAAAGAGTATAATATAAATACTAGGGGTGGGCCGTTATCGGCTCTTATCGGGCGATATAAAAAATATCGCCGTTAATCTATTCTCAAAGCTGGGTTGGGAGCTGGGCTGCAAGCTATGATGACTTTCACCGTGATATTTTATGGTCAGCATACATTACACGACTTTTATGCCCAATTTGGGACGCACAGGAGAAACGTGAGTGAATATAGCGTCTCTAAAGCGACACACAGAAGCAGCGGCCAATGACCGAGTGAAAAAAAGACAGAAAAACACCGCAGCGCCTCTTTCGAAACAGCGACATAAACATCTCATTTCATGGCCACAGCTCCACACGAAACAGCGCAACTTTATCACCAAAAGTTCACAAGAGCCTTTTCCAGGTAAATTTCAACCGCGAGCAACGAACTACCCCTAATACCAGGAGTAGTTGGAAATCCGCGCAGTAATCTTCACTTTACTGCACAGTAATCTTCACTTTACTGTGCGGATGCCAAATTACTCCTGGTATTATTACGCCTTACAATATAGTTCCCCTTTTATCCACTTAGAAAATCCACATTGTTTAATTTTGTGTAATTATACTTTGTAGTGGAACACTTCACGTAACCATATTTAAATAGGGAAAACGTGGAAGAGCTTGGTAGCTTCTATCTTGACCTGTTTTGGAGCTATAGAGGAGAGAGGGAGAGGCTAAATGCTAACGCCGTCTGCGCTGTGTTTACGTGACTGAAGGCACGGGGGAAGATCAGACAGGTCCTAAAGAACTCGTCAAAGCTCAGGTAAGAACGTATCTCAGTATGTAAAAACAGTGGCCTATTCCTTTAAGAACCTCTGACCCTTTCCGACACGCCCCCTCCACACGCTGTCTGTGGCATCAGTGGGGAGGGGGTTCTGCTGAGGAGCAGTGGTTGGTTACTCGGCTGGTGACGAAAGCTCGGAGGCGTCTCCAGGAGGTGGGGGCGTTCCTAGGAGGACTCGGGCAAACCTATCCCTAAAATGGCCGCCATCAGAGTTTTTACAGATTACTCAAAAATACGTGAATGTGCCAAGGCAACACTTCAGGCGTGTTTTTAATGAGGGAATGACAAATAACATGATGTAAAGCTTGAAAAAGTCGATTTTGCATAATACCCCCACTTTAATGCTGCCTTAAAGGGACTATACGAATGTTAAAATTAAGTATTTTCCTCCCCCTACATGTTCCTCCATGTCCTAATGTGTAGAATGAGCTCAGACCTGTTCACCACAACTGCCTCTAAAACCCTGCACTGCCACTCAGAAAGGTGTTAATTCGGGTCCGAAGCGCCGTCATGCACGAGCTTAAAGGTCCTATATCATGCAAAATCGACTTTTTGGAGCTTTTAGCCATGTTGTTTTGCTATTTCCTTATCAAAGCTGCTCCTCCCTCTCCTGGTGAACGACTGAGTGTTCAGTTGTGTCGTCACAGCGGAACGGAAGTGCTCGACGTCTGTAATGTAATGTCTTAATTCTATGCTTACGGCCGGATTTTAATTTGTAAACCAGCGTTTTCATTATTTCTGTCGTAAGAGAGAAACAAAGAGAAAAAATAAATAAATAAATAAATAAAAAGGATGTGCCCGAAGTGCTTCCAGGTCAGCTGAGGCCAAAACAAACACACCTGAGCGTCTGAACAGATCAGTCATGTTTGCACCGCAGCTGTGAAGATGGAGCTCGTTATAACCTACTCTGGACACACCTGTTCTTTATTCTTAACTAACGATCATGTCACGGAGAAAAAGAAGCGCGTTTGGCTACGGAGTTTATTCAACCTTGTTCAGGAAGAGGCCACTCATCTAGCTGTTTTTTTCTCCGACTATCAGCCAAAATATTGTTTTTCTGTGACTGTCTCTGATGGATGTTTGGGGAACCTTCACCAGAATCAAAGTAGATTAACTTTTATAACCAACGCGAGTCCCACAATGTAAACAGCGATGGAGCAGAGGGTGAGTCAGTCCAAACGCGGGTTAGCTTGTGTGTTAGCATATTAGCATGTGTGTTAGCATATTAGCTTGTGTGTTAGCATATTAGCATGTGTGTTAGCCATTTATGAAGCTGTGTTGCAGATGTCAACTCCGTATAACTGCATCGTGAAGTAATTTCACTTATTGCTGTTTATTTATATTACGATAAAGTTATATGTGCGGAGAGAGGGGGCGGAGTTAACTGAATCGAAGCGTTGTGTCTTCCGGGTTTGAAAAATACCTCCAGAAAACACTTATATTTTTCACAAAAATGAGTGCTCCATAATGGTAGAGGTACAATATATCACATAAATGCCTATACTTAACTTTGGAATGGCTAAAATAGCACATGATATAGCTCCTTTAATATAGAAGGTGCAGTTACACGTGTGACCTGCGGTGGCAGTAGTGAGTATAAAATGGCGAGCTTGCATCTAGCCCCTTTAAGCGATGTCTTTTTGATGTTTTTTTCATCAGTAGGTGGAGTAGTGAACTTGTGTGCTGGAGCTACAGCATTTATTTATTTATCAGGACAATGTACAGTTACATTATGACCATGAGTAAAGATGCTTGTACCAAACTGTAGCTTTTTCAAACTAATGTCCATTTGTCGTCCTAAGGGACAAATCCAGTATTATAATGTGAATGTATACAGTGCAAATAGTCATTCAGTCCATTCACATCACATTCATAACACAGGCTATGACACGTGTTGCCATAAAGCATTTCCTCTTTGTTTTTTCTCCATCAGTCCTACTTCCTGGTCCTGGTTTTAGTCTAGTCTTGGTCCTGCATCCGTCCTCGGTTTTCCCAGGATAAACACTCCGTCACAGCAGCAGCAGCACCTTAGGTTCTTCTTCACAACATTTCCCAGCCATTTCTCAGCTTCCTCCGACCTCTGCAAAAGTAAAAAACGATTTGGTATTTTCTCCGCAGGTCAGAATTTCAATCACACCGTGGCGCTGGGGCACTATCATTTCACATTTTTTTCCCGGCTGGAGGTCAGAGCAGGTTTGAAATATCTCGGTTTCATTTTGTGTCTGTTCGTGCGGAGGATGCAGAGGCGCCCGGGGGACACGGCCACGCGCTCTGCCAAGGTCGCAGCTCCTCCTCTGGGGACGGAAAACAATCAGCCCGGGCCTTTCCTGGAGCTTCTGCCGGCGGTAATAAACACCAATTGAAATTCTACACCGGGTTTCAATAAGAGAGGCGACAGTGTTTTCTATTTAAACTAATGTTGTGCTGCTCTTTCATGGGTAGAATAACAGTTCAAAAGACGGGCTCATTTTGCATTGATTTTTTTTCTAAACCAGCCGGAAAACACAGATTATCTGACGCCTGATTTCCTCAGAGGTTAAGCAGTTTAATCAAGACTACTAATGTTCACAGCGGGAATGGGTTTTACTCTTTCAATTTGTGTCATTTTAATTAAATTTGGGGCTAGAATTAAGGAAAAGAGGCAACAACTGCTTTGCAAAGTCAGTTTAGTGCCTTGTTTTTTTTCTAGCTTTTGTTCAGTTACATAAAGTTGGATAAAGGATATTTAGACGGATTCGCTCTGTGAACGGACGTAGGAAGTGTTGCCTGTATTAGGGCTGCTCGATTATAGAAAAATTAAAATCACGATTATTTTAGTTACCGTAAATGCTCTATTATAGGCCGGGGCCTTTATTTACTCAAGGGCATATAGGACCAGGCCTTTATTGGAACCAGGCCACAATTAGAGACAGGCCTTTATTTCTATTTGAGCAAAACGGACGACCAGGAAAATGAAGAAAAATGAGATTTGTGTCCATTTGCACCTAAAATATTAGGTTCATTTATTAACTAACATTTCAAACCCTCTCCCAGCGGCTGGAACATTGACGCTTTTTATTTTGTCGGGACAACAGGAAGTGTTTCGTTGCTGTTAGCGGAGCTTTGACATCAATGTCACTGCAGGTTTCTGTTTCGTTTTTACCACGGACCGGATTATTTGTTGTTATCTTGTGTAAAAGGCGAGTTTAGACGGAGCGTTTGTGTTTGTGATCGATCATGAGACTGACCCGAGAGAAGACGAGACGCTCGCGCTGATGGGAGGAGTTATTTTGAGGCGTGGGACTGACCTGCACACGGAGCAGCTGGACGTGCTTTGAAGACGCGATGGAGACTTTATTAAAACCCTGGAGGGTCACACAACATTTGTTGTTTGTCCTGTTTCCACAAATAGTCACAGGAGGTTTGAAAAGTGGCTAAATCTGTGTCAAAGTTACGCTCGGATCAGCTCCTCCGCAGCGTCCCCCTCGGCCCGGGTTCACGTTTGTTTACTTCCTGCACGTGAGTTTTCATTTACACCAGTATGAGACAAATTCCTAACATGGGGAATATTTCTACCGCTATAGTTTCTAATAAAAGCCCCGGCCTGTTTTAGAGACCGGCTTTAATTTGCCTCCACCAGCCGCGAACCCGGGCTCTGTCAGAGACCCGGCCACTAATGGAAAACAGGCCAGTATTAGAGAATGTACGGTATAATTGAAATCACAATAATTAAACGATAATTTGTTGCCTTTAAAAAAAAAAGTCTGTCTTCATTTTATCTATTTATTAATTAATCAAAAAACGCAGTTTTTTTCTGAACAGTCATAAAAGTACAAACAATTTCAAGTTTGCCTCGATTAAAGAGAGGTCTCTGTTTCACACCTGCCCCCTGCTGGCCAGCCCTCACACCTGCACAAGTAAACTGAGCAGCGCGGCCTAATGACATCATCACATATGTCAGGCAAAAGCATGAGCCATCTCCTCAGAAGGACCTCAGTCTCCTCAGAAGGACCTCAGTCTCCTCCTCCTCCTCAGAAGAAGATCTTTATTTATATAGCGCCTTTCACAGACATATAGTCACAAAGCGCTTTACATGTTGTACATTCACTCCATACTCGGTGGTGGTTAAACTACGTTTGTAGCTTCAGTTTCCCCTGGGGGAGACTGACAGAAGCGCTGTCGCGACTACACACGTCTGCGCCAACGGACCCTCAGACCGCCACCATTCACTCACACACATCATTGATCCTGGCCTATTATGCATGTTTTTAGTGGTAGGGGAAACCGGAGTGCCCGGAGGAAACCTACGCAGACACGGGGAGAACATGCCAACTCCACACAGAAAGGCCCTGTGCAGGTGGGAATCGAACCCGGACCTTCTAGCTGTGAAGCGAGAGCACTAACCGCTGCGCTACCGTGCCGCCCAGGTTGAGGTTGAGGTTGAGGCGACTCTGGCCGTTGGTCCAGTTTATTGTTGAGAGCCTGAGCCCAGCGCAGATAACTTTTAACCTTCTAACCTCTTACCACCCTGCCTTAGCAGCCTATAGGCCGGTGTACAGCCCCATTTGAAAGCTAAGGCCTACAATCTGAGCGATTTATTTCTTTTTTTTGCCACATTTTTGCCGCTCTTTTGTCGCTTGTTTGTCACTTTTTTGTTGTATTTTCATCCTCGTTTTTGTCACTATTCTGACACTTTGTTCAAGAAGCTTTTAGATTTGGGTAAAGCCTAAAACTGGAGAAACTGTGCTCGGTTCAGGTGAGGGTTAAGACCAGGGGCGGACTGGCCATATGTCCATTCTGGAAGAGCACAGAGGGGCCACTGGCTCTCGGGGCCGCTGGTCTGGCCTCTCAATGTTCTCCTTACCCCCCGATTTAACCAAGCTTTATCCAAATCTAAGAGCTTAAAAGAAAAGCATCACAATAGCGACGAAACAAGGATGAAAACGGAACAAAAATGTGCCGGAAAAGCAACAAATAAATGACAAAAAAGTGATGAAAACCCAATAACGAAGCATTGGAAAACAAAAACACCACAAGTGACAAAAACGCGAGGTCTTAGCTTTCAAATGAGGCTCTCCAGTCTAGAGGCTTTTGGATTTGGGTAAAGCCGAACTGGAGAAAATGCACTTTGTTAAGGTGGGGGGTAAGAGGTTAAAATATGTGTTTTTAGAAGTACGTATTTATGCAAATTTGGGCCTGGCTGGTCAGAGTCCAGGGCTGTTTTTCAGTCCCAGTCCTAGCCTGGTTAAGACACAGTTAACATTGGAACTCTTTGTTTTCCTATACGTTCAACCAACAAAACTGTGTCCTTATTTATTTCACTGTGAAAGCCAAGAGTTGTAAATACTATTGTACCAAATAAAACACCAGCTACTTTTACACATTAAAAACATCCGAGAGCTGCGTGTGTTTCAAAGACACTGGTGTAAAATGTGCTGGAGCTCACCCTGGTTCTGTCCTCGTGCTTTACTATATCGACCCAAACGTGACTGTGTTCAGAACAAAGAGAAACTTTACACTAACCGTGACTTCACAATCCCAAAGTCTATGTAAGTTCTACGTGTTTTTTTAACCTCTTAACTCCCGCCTGAACCGAAAGGACCTTTTTCCTCAGGTCAACAGATTTTTTTTCCATCATTTTTTTTGTTGGGTGTTCAACTCATTTTTGTAACCGTTTTGTCATTTTTTTGTCACATTTTTGTCATTTTTTCTTCAATTTTTTTTGAATCATTTTTTTTGTCATTTTTTTGTCGAATTTTTTTCAATTTTTTGTCATTTTTTTCGTCCATTTTTTGTCAATTTCTTGTGACATTTTTGCCACTTTTTCCATACATTTTGCGTCACTTTTTCGTCACATTTCCACCATTGTTTTCGGCTCAGTTCTGTCGCTATTTTCCCACCTTTTTTCCAGAAGCTTTTGGATTTGGGGTAAAGCCAAACTGGAGAAAATGTGCTCGGTTCAGGTGGGAGTTAAGGGGTTAAAGGTAAAAGCGCTCATTTGGAGAGACAGAGTCATCTAAAAAGCAGTCAAATGTAAAGGCGGGTGATGAATATTCATGAGGCCGAGGCGGCTCGTTATCAGCGGCGCACAGTCGACACCTCAGGCCTTTACTTTAGATTACTCTCACCGCGAAGGCAGAGCGCGGCTGATCTGGCACAAATATCAAGTCACATTTAAGAAACCGTGAATGAATTAAGACATTATGGAGGAAACCGTGGTAATATTTACTGTATAAGTAATATTTGTGATCGTAGTAGAACATTTTTACATTTATCAAGGCGGGGACAAGCTGAAGAATAAAGTATGTGGACATTAGAGAGGTCCTTAGAATCAAAATTTAGAACATTTAATCTCTAATAGTATTTGATCAATTGGATAACATTTACCGCTGCTTCATCAACCTTGAAGTTTTACCCAAGAGAACCCTTAGAGATGCTTTGTATTTAGGAGAGAATAAAGCAAATATGAATTGAAATGAAAAGAATTCCCCTCTGAAAAACGTCTTAAATAAAACGATACATTTAGAGGAACAGGCCACCGTTCTTCCAGACTGAGATATGTTCTTACCTGAGCTTAGACGAGTTGAGCCGTACCTGTCTGGTCTTTGTGTGTGCCCTCAGTCACGCAAAACGACTAAAGATGTTGTTCGCATTTGGCCTCTCCCAATGTGTTCCTTTGGCTCCAAACGGGGGTGAAGTTGGAAGCGACCGAGTTCTTCCACGGGCACAAAGACCAGACAGGTACGGATCAACTCGTCTAAGCTCAGGCAAGAACATATCTCAGAATAGAAAAACGGTGGCCTGTTCCTTTAAACCCGGCTTGATCCATTTTAAAGGGGGGGTATTATGCAAAATGGACTATTTCAAGCTTTACATCATGTTATTATGTTATTATGTCGCTCATTAAAAACATGCCTGAAGTGTTGCCTTGGCACATTCACGTATTTTTGAGTAATCTGTAAAAACTCTGATGGCGGCCATTTTAGGGATAGGTTTGCCTGAGTCCTCCTAGGAACGCCCCCACCTCCTGGAGACGCCTCCGAGCTTTCGTCACCAGCCGAGTAACCAACCACTGCTCCTCAGCAGAACCCCCTCCCCACTGATGCCACAGACAGCGTGTGGAGGGGGCGTGTCGGAAAGGCTCAGAGGTTCTTAAAGAGACAGAGGCCTATTTCAAGACATTCACTACAGCCATTTTGAGAGAGACATTTTATACAAGGCAGTTATTCTAATTTACTGCATTTACAGACCAACAGAAAGTTTGGTCATCATTGTAGTGTGATATAGACTGGTGCTATGTGATTGAAAAAAGCATAATACCCCCTCTTTAAATGAAAACATCAAATGACAAAAAACTTGCAATAATTTTTTTTCTCAGATTCATCTCAGTAATCCACATCAAAAGTTTCAAATTGATATCTTTAAATTTGAACATTTTCCCAATTCACCTGCAGAATCTTGCCTTAACAGAGTGTGCCTCCTAGGGGCAAACTTCAAGGTCAATGAGGCCGGGGTAAATCCATCCATCCATCCATCCATCCATCATCCCGTCACTTAGGACTAGGGCTGGGTACCGTTCATGTTTTTTCGATACCACTACTTTAACGATACCTGCTTTTCGGTACCGGTGCCTTAACGGTACTTTTTTCGATACTTGTGTTATTTTGATTGAGTTAAAATAATGTGCATAGGAAAAGTACAACAGTGATAAAAAGAGAGAAAGGACATTATTACCTCCTGAGCTGCAGGAACAGACCAGATCCACATCAGGACCGTTTACTGAAGATAAACTTTTCTAAAGTCACTGCGCTGTTCGATGAAGTGAAAGCTCCTCACACGTCACAGATCTGTGACATAGTGAGAGCGCTCACTCTGTCACTGACAATGCACCATAACTGTTCCAAACATGGCTAATGCAGAGTGAGCCTCACCTTTTCCAGAGACAATCTTTGATCCCAAACGCTCCGGTGCAGCTGGAGTTTAAACAACAGCAGTAACTTCAGGCTCTGCGGCTAAAGCTAAAGGTGAAGCTAAAGCTAAAGCCCATGTGTTTCTTGTTGTCACTGCTTTTCTCTTTGTCTAAGAGTCTAGTTCCTTATTCATTCCTGGTTTAGTCCTGGTTTTAACCAGTTTACTGTAAGTCCTGGTTTAGTCCTGGTTTAGTCCTGGTTTAGTCCTGGTTTAGTCCTGGTTTAGTCCTGGTTTAGTCCTGGCTCAGTCCGCGGCTCTGCCATCTCTGATAATGACTGAAGTGTGAGTAAGTTACAGCTTTGCTTCTGCATTTGTGCTGAAGCTGCTCATGAGTTCAGGCTTATTTTAGACTCACTGCGGATCATTTATTGCCGTTTGAAGAGAAAAAAGTACTGAAAATTAGCACCGAAAAAAATATGTTTTTTGATTCTGCCCCCTACCGAAGCCCTACTTTGGACCTGTTTGTCATGGGAGACCCTCCAAGGGCACGACGCCCCCGACAACAGAGCTCCAGGGTCACCACGTGAAGGTGGCGGCTCCAGGAGGGGGCGGGGTTAATGTTGTTGAAAATATCAGGAGCCTTTTTGTGACTATTCGAACAAAATTCAGGGGTTGGAGCTCAAAAAATAATCATTTGAAAATGTACATGGGGTTAAGGACACCCTATTGGACAACTGTATTAAGGCCCAAAATCTGATATGTAAATAAGCCTCTGCTGCGTGAGTACAGAATACATTAACGACTGTGCAGCTGATCCACTTTTAAACACTGCACGTCAATTTGCACAAGAGTAATGACCCTCATAGAGAAACATTTTAACAGGAGTTGAGGCCATTAACCATAATGTCAAAGTCAATAACAGTAATTTCGGGCCTAATGTTTGTGGCACGAGGAAACCATGGAGAAAGACTGCGAGGTGAAACTAGATTAGTAAAAAAAAACCTGCTCTAAAGGAAAACACGTGTAAGTAAGTCAGTCCGAGCTTATGTGTCTCTGAGGCAGAGCAGGATCTTCCTTTACACATCTCAGTCAGACTCGTTTCGTAATGCACTGGCAACAGACTGAGACTAATAGCACTGTCTAACTCTCTGCCTGCTTTGCCTCACATTCAACCACAGAGACCAAGTTATTTTCTATTGATATATTGTTCCTTTGCTTTTTATTGTGTTTTCACTTTCCACATGAACGCAGAGGAGTAATGCAGAAGTACAGGTACAGTGGGCGGGGCTGGCCGCTCGACTATAAATCAGGTTTGAATCTCCACTCTTGTTCGGACTCGCAGCGGCTCAGGACCGTCCCAACATCTGATCCACGCTAATTCATTGTACAATATGTTTAACCTCTTACCACCCGCCAAAACCAAATCCATTCTCTCCTCTATGCCATTGTCGTCACTTTTTATTTCCCTTATGTGTTTTTGTCACTTTTTATTACATTTTTGCTCTTCTGTCACTTTTTTGCTGGACTTTTGTCTTTTTTGCTGAATTTTTGTCACTTTTTTGATGGATTTTTGTGATTTTTTGATGGATTTTAGTCATTTTTTCTGCTGGATTTTTGTCTTTTTTTGCTGGATTTTTGTCATTTTTTCTGCCTGATTTTTGTCATTTTTTGCTGGATTTTTGTCATTTTTTCTGCCTGATTTTTGTCATTTTTTGCTGGATTTTTGTCTTTTTTTGCTGGATTTTTGTAATTTTTTTGCTGGATTTTTGTAATTTTTTTTGCTGGATTTTTGTAATTTTTTGCTGGATTTTTGTCTTTTTTTCTGCTGGATTTTTGTCTTTTTTCTGCTGGATTTTTGTCTTTTTCTGCTGGATTTTTGTCTTTTTTTTTGCTGGATTTTTGTCATTTTTTCTGCTGGATTTTTGTAATTTTTTGTTGGATTTTTGTAATTTTTTGCTGGATTTTTGTCATTTTTTGTTGGATTTTTGTCATTTTTTCTGCCTGATTTTTGTCATTTTTTTGCTGGATTTTTGTCATTTTTTCTGCTGGATTTTAGTCATTTTTTGCTGGATTTTTGTCATTTTTTCTGCCTGATTTTTGTCATTTTTTCTGCTGGATTTTTGTCATTTTTTCTGCTGGATTTTTGTCATTTTTTCTGCTGGATTTTTGTCATTTTTTCTGCTGGATTTTTGTCATTTTTTTCTGCCTGATTTTTGTCATTTTTTCTGCTGGATTTTTGTCATTTTTTCTGCTGGATTTTTGTCATTTTTTGCTGGATTTTTGTCATTTTTTCTGCCTGATTTTTGTCATTTTTTCTGCCTGATTTTTGTTATTTTTTCTGCTGGATTTTTGTCATTTTTTCTGCCTGATTTTTGTCATTTTTTGCAGGATTTTTGTCATTTTTTCTGCCTGATTTTTGTCATTTTTTGCTGGATTTTTGTCTTTTTTTGCTGGATTTTTGTAATTTTTTTGCTGGATTTTTGTCTTTTTTTCTGCTGTATTTTTGTCTTTTTTCTGCTGGATTTTTGTCTTTTTCTGCTGGATTTTTGTCTTTTTTTTGCTGGATTTTTGTCATTTTTTCTGCTGGATTTTTGTAATTTTTTGTTGGATTTTTGTCATTTTTTGTTGGATTTTTGTCATTTTTTCTGCCTGATTTTTGTCATTTTTTTGCTGGATTTTTGTCATTTTTTCTGCTGGATTTTTGTCATTTTTTGCTGGATTTTTGTCATTTTTTCTGCCTGATTTTTGTCATTTTTTCTGCTGGATTTTTGTCATTTTTTTGCTGGATTTTTGTTATTTTTTCTGCTGGATTTTTGTCCTTTTTTTCTGCCTGATTTTTGTCATTTTTTCTGCTGGATTTTTGTCATTTTTTCTGCTGGATTTTTGTCATTTTTTGCTGGATTTTTGTCATTTTTTCTGCCTGATTTTTGTCATTTTTTCTGCCTGATTTTTGTTATTTTTTCTGCTGGATTTTTGTCATTTTTTCTGCCTGATTTTTGTCATTTTTTCTGCTGGATTTTTGTCATTTTTTCTGCCTGATTTTTGTCATTTTTTCTGCTGGATTTTTGTCATTTTTTTGCTGGATTTTTGTTATTTTTTCTGCCTGATTTTTGTCATTTTTTTGCTGGATTTTTGTCATTTTTTCTGCCTGATTTTTGTCATTTTTTCTGCTGGATTTTTGTCATTTTTTCTGCCTGATTTTTGTCATTTTTTCTGCTGGATTTTTGTCATTTTTTTGCTGGATTTTTGTTATTTTTTCTGCCTGATTTTTGTCATTTTTTCTGCTGGATTTTTGTCATTTTTTCTGCTGGATTTTTGTCATTTTTTGCTGGATTTTTGTCATTTTTTTGCTGGATTTTTATCTTTTTTTGCTGGACTTTTGTCACTTTTTGTTGAGTTTTTGTCATTTTTGTCGCTTTTTTGGTCACTTTTTCGCTTTTTTTGTTGCGTTTACATCCTCATTTTCTTCTAAATCAAACCGGAGGAGCTGGAGGAAACCTACAGAGACACGGGGAGAACATGCAAACTCCACAGAAACGCTCTGTGCAGGTGGGAATTGAACCCTGGACCTTTTAGCTGTGAGGCACCAGCACTCACTATAGGCTCGTGGGTTCTCAGATCGAGGCCATTATCTTCCCCTTCTGCCCTGCTCACTGCGTGTGACTCTGTTTGAATGTAAATAATTTCACCCCGGGATGTGTCTTAGGGCCACAGAAGAGCTGTCACCGCCTCTGTCGTAGCTGCTGCTGTTGTAGTGGAGCCCATACTCTAAAAAGAGGAAGGGGGGGTCCAGGTGAAACCTTCTTGCCCGGGGCCTCAGCCAGTCTGTCGCCGGCCCTGTTCACAGCCTTAAATCATCTGTAAAATAGCAGATCGGTTGCAGTGGCAGCAGCATTAGCGGGAGCCGGGGTAGTAATCACGCTGAGGGCCAATGTTTTGAAGGATCTATAAATAACCTCGCGGTTGTTAGTCTAAGGAACATGAGGTCGAATCAAGAAGAAAAGTCGGTGTAATTTTTATTTATTCATGTTAATGCAGGCTGTAATCTCCGCCGCGAGGCACTGGGTTTAACGCAGGATCGGCTCATCATTTCAGACTTTATATCTGCTGTAAAGATAACAATCATCAACATCTGCCTCTGTTATGTTTATAATCGACATTTTAGAGGAGCCGAAAACGTTACTCAACTGGAAGTAAAACGTGAGTGGAAATACTTCAGTGATTTATGATTTTGTTTGTTTGTTATTTGGACGGAGAAAACATGAAATGAACATATTTAACCTCTTACCACCCGCCTCTGTCCTCTTTGGCTATTATATAGGCCTGTGCAACACCTCATTTGAAAGCCAAGACCCACAAAATTATATCTTTTTCCTCGTATTGTTGCTGTGTTGTGTCACATTTTTGTTGAGTTTTTGTCACTTTTTGGTTGAGCTTTTTGTCACTTTTTTGTTGAATTTTTGTCACTTTTTGGTTGAATTTTTGTCACTTTTTGTTGAATTTTTGTCACTTTTTGTTGTGTTTACATCCTTGTTTTCTTCTCATGTTTTTGTGCCTGTTTTGGCGCTTTTTTCTCCAAGAAGCTTTTTGATTAGGGTAAAGCCAAACTGGAGAAAATGGGACAAAAAAATGACGAAATCAAAATAATGAATTGAGCCAGATTTATTTTATTGACATATTAGTAACTAAGATTTTTTCAGAGGGGATTTTGGATATTTTGTTTAGTTTTTCAATAAACTAATCATCAGTGAAATAATCTGTAAAAACACAAATTCCGACTGTTTTTTTTGGTTTCAAAGCTGAATAAATCAGGCTAATCCCTCTGAAAAAACCTTCAAAATATAGTTAGGTCTCAGCCTGTAAAGTTTGGAGTCTGTGGGAGCTTCTATAAGGGCTCTGGCTTTGCCCGAGTGCGGCTTCTCTCATTCAGAGAAAACCAGCCCTGAAGTTTTGTAGCGAGTGCTCATGCTCGGCCCGTTCTTCGACTTTTCCGCACCAGCGTCTCATAGGAGGAAAAATACCATATTTGGGTGAAAGCGTCATCACGGGGCCCCTTAGCAGGACACGTGGATGTAAAATCGGTCAATATTTATGAATGAAAACAGTTTTGTCATTTTTATATCTGATATGAAAACTAAGATGTAAAGGGAGGAAAATACCGTAAATTCTCTAATACTGGCCTGTATTCCATTAGCGGCCGGGTCTCCGACAGAGGCCGGGTCTCTGACAGGGGCCGGGTTTCCGACAGGGGCCGGGTCTCTGACAGGGGCCGGGTCTCCGACAGAGGCCGGGTTCGCGGCTGGCGGAGGCAAATTAGAGCCGGTCTCTAAAACAGGCCGGGGCTTTTATTAGAAACTATAGTGGTAGAAATATTCCCCATGTTAGGAATTTGTCTCATACTGGTGTAAATGAAAACTCAGGTGCAGGAAGTAAACAAACGGGAACCCGGGCCGAGGGGGACGCTGCGGAGGAGCTGATCCGAGCGTAACTAAATCTTAACAGATTTAGCCACTTTTCAAACCTCCTGTGACTATATGTGGAAACAGGGCAAACAACAAATGTCGTGCGACCCTCCAGGCTTTTAATAAAGTCGCCATCGCGTCTTCAAAGCACGTCCAGCTGCTCCGTGTGCAGGTCAGTCCCACGCCTCAAAATAACTCCTCCCATCAGCGCGAGCGTCTCGTCTTCTCTCGGGTCAGTCTCATGATCGATCACAAACACAAACGCTCCGTCTAAACTCGCCTTTTACACAAGATAACAACAAATAATCCGGTCCGCGGTAAAAACGAAACAGAAACCTGCAGTGACACTGATGTCAAAGCTCCGCTAACAGCAACGAAACACTTCCTGTCCCGACAAAATAAAAGGCGTCAATGTTCCAGCCGCTGGGAGAGGGTTTGAAATGTTCATTAATAAATGAAATAAATGTTTTAGGTGCAAATGGACACAAATCTCGTTTTTCTTCATTTTCCTGGTCGTCCGTTTTGTTCAAATAGAAATAAAGGCCTGTCTCTAATTGTGGCCTGGTCCTAGATGCCCTTGAGTAAATAAAGGCCCCGGCCTATATTAGAGCATTTACGGTAGATAACAATCTCCACTTTGACCACTGCGTGAAAAATCAATACTTTCACCTGCCGTGTCTCGCCTTGTTTGATATTATGGCAACTTATTCCATAATCTTATTCCAGAAACCGAGACAGAAAAGCCTTTTCTTATTGTCTGTATAAACACACACTTGTTTTGTCAATACCAAAAACCTGTGTCGTGAATGAGGCCCAATTATCCTTTTGAGCGACCGTGTAAATCCAGATGTTTGCGTATGTCAGATAGTTTTCAAATATAGCTTCGTCATCTTTATCGAACGAGCCTCCAAACATATTGAGACGTTCATTGTTGTCAAAATCGCAGGACACGATCTGCAACATTTAGCCGACGTAAACGAATGAGATTTACACGTTTGCGAAGCCGCAGCGACAGTTTGAATAATACGCACACATTTGTGGGAGAAACCGAGCGTCTGTTAGAGCAGCTTTTGTTTACTGTTGTTTGTCACCCGGAACGAGCCTATTTCATTTCCTCCTCTCTCCTCCGCGCTCTCGCTCTGATTCGGAATGCTTTATCAGTGAGATATATGTCCCCGAAGCTGCTCTGTCGCAACATTATTTATTATGTTTACCGAGAGAGAGAATATATTGTGTGTGTGAGATATATTTACTGTGACCGGAGCAGCTGTTGTAGCAGCAGCCGCTAAGAAAGTGGCACAGCCAGAAGGTCCCAGGTTCAATTCCTGAGCCTGATGGATGTGAACGGTTTGCTTTCGTGTGTGTTTTGCCGATGCCTTGAGAATCCATCCATCCATCTATGCATCCATCCATCCATCCATCCATCCATCCATCCATCCATCTATCCATCTCCATCCATCCATCCATCCAACCATCTATCTCTATCCATCCCTCCCTCAATCCATCCATCCATCCATCCATCCATCTCTATCCATCCATCCATCCATACATCCATCTATCCATCTCCATCCATCCATCCATCCATCCATCCATCCATCCATCCATCCCTATCCATCCATCTATCCATCTCCATCCATCCATCCATCCATCCATCCAACCATCTATCTCCATCCATCCATCCAACCATCCATCTCTATCCATCCATCCCTCCCTCAATCCATCCATCCATCCATCCATCCATCTATCCATCTCCATCCATCCATCCATCCAACCATCTATCTCTATCCATCCCTCCCTCAATCCATCCATCCATCCATCCATCCATCCATCCATCCATCCATCCATTCATCCATCCATCCATCCATCCATCCATCTCTATCCATCCATCCATCCATACATCCATCTATCCATCTCCATCCATCCATCCATCCATCCATCCCTATCCATCCATCTATCCATCTCCATCCATCCATCCATCCATCCAACCATCTATCTCCATCCATCCATCCAACCATCCATCTCTATCCATCCATCCCTCCCTCAATCCATCCATCCATCCATCCATCCATCCATCCATCCATCCATCCATCCATCCATCCATCCATCCATCCATCCATTTTTTTCACTCAAATTTGGCTGTAAAAACTGTTTAAAGTGACGCTAGCCCGCCGTTAGCTTTGGCCGTTAGCCTGTTAGCTTCTTTGTGATTCCATTAGTGTGTATTGGTGACTCCGGTCCGGTGGCGGTCAAGTTGCAAACATGGTTTTCTGTCCAGAGACACCAGGGGGCGATGAAAGACCCTCCAATCATCCCATAAACACTTGTATCACCCCCACAGGGACTACGGGAAGGATTCATTAAGGTAAACACGTTACTTAGTACTGCTTTAAAGTATTGATTTTAAACTTTATGTATTTAATTTCACGTTGTTTAATTAACCAGTTAACGTAATGTAATTTTAATGTGCCTATTAATTATATGAAGTAACCAGTTCTAGAAATGTATGTTTGATTGAAATACATTCACCCAAATAAAATTACCAGTATCGGTATCGAGAAAAACGACCCCAAAAGTATCGGTATCGTATTGATTCCAAAAAACGTGGTATCGCTCATCCCTACTTTACACTAGTGATGCACGATAATGCCAGTTTGAACCGATAACCGATAATTCCGCATGTCCCGATACCGATAACCGATAATGACACCGATAATTATGTATATATATATTTGCACTTTATTTTGTGACAAGAACTCAATGTAACAGTTCACAGTTCTGCCCAAAATGTATTAACTCTACCAAGAATATACAAGTGTATAAATATAAATCAAATAATGAGTTTTACTTTGGGTTTGAGTCTCCACCTTTTTCTAAAGCTTTTTGTTTTTACAGTTCCATCGTCTGAGCAGGTCTGACTCTGCTCATCTGTGTCACATCTTATTTAAACAAAAAAGAAGAAGAATATTACTATTGCTACTTCCTTCCTAGTATTTTTCTTTTTGTTGACATCATACTAATGAATTCTTATTTACACTACTGGAACATAGACAGTATTACAGTATTTCACTGAGTCTGGAGGCGTCTCTGACATGAGAGAGAAGTGATGCCAAATCTGTGACAGATTCTGACTAATAATCCGATACTACAGCACAAAAACACGACTCTCTCCTGCACTGGCTCATTTATGCATTTGTGACGAGCAGCGCGGCTCATTTCATCAATGTAAAACTTCTCTCGTTCATAGCGCTTTAGTCGCGGGGCTATTGTGTTTAAAAGTACCCTGTTTTTAAATGTGCTATATAAATAAACCTTGACCTTGACCTTGACCATTTGAGTTTATAATTATCGGGCAATTTTTTTTATTGGCTTTATCGGGGATGGCGCCAAAATGCCGATAAATGCCGATAATTATCAGCGGCCGATATTATCGTGCATCCCTACTTTATACTAATAGTAATTGTGCCCCCTGGTGGATTTCATTTGCCCCCCTCAAGACTGACGGCTTATTTTTTATTTTTTTTATTTCAAAGGTTTCAGCTGAATAAACACATATGTAAACAAAACGGCTAATGCTAGTACAGTTTAAGTTATTGTCACTGTGATGAAAAGTAAACCACTCATACTGCTGGTCATTAGAAAGTCAAAGACTAATATCAAGTTGTTTTTTTTGTATGAAGCTTTCACCCAGGGGTGCCCAACGTGGGGCCCAGAGTGACCTACTTTTGCGCCGCATCTGGTTAATACTAACTCTCTCCCATTCATTCTCAATGGCAAATATAGATGCAGTACACTTGTTGGCCACCAGCGTCAAATTGGGGGCGCTGTTTCACTCCTTTCGCAAAGTTAAGGAAACACTGTTCTGGTGTCTTGGTATTTGTCCGTCATAGAGCGTCGCAGCATCAACTTCCCAACTTTTTCCAAATTTTATTGCAAAGGTCGTTGACATATATGACTTTTAAAAGAATTTATGCTGAACTGACACTTTGAAATTGGTCTAATGTGGCATTTTCTTTGACTTAAAGAAATGAATGAGGTAAAGTCACTGTAGGTAGTGCAGGTACAGGTGGTGTTGTTGCACTATGTTGCTAGAATAATTGATTTTGTTCTACTAAAACTTGGCTTTTGTAGCATGTTATTTGCATAGATGGAATTAAATGCAAATGTATACCAGAAATGAAAATAAAGTAACTACTTTTATTTGCAGTTATATGTGTCTCACGCTGACGTCGTCGTGATTGGCCCCGCGACCCTTAGGCACTTTTTCATCTTGGCCCTCGGAGACAAAGTGTTTGGGCGGCCCTGCTTTAACCCATCCTCCACTGCTGGTACTTGTTAGAGCAGCTCATGTTCTTCCTACACAACAGGAGGAATGGCGTCCTCCGAGGCCAAACACAAAATGAGGACTGTGCTGTTCTCTAACGTACAGCGCTCCGGTCTGGCCTTTTCTCCGGCTGAGACGAATGTGAGAAATATTGTGTTGGTGTTTCCTGTCGTCCCCGGGCGCTCGTCCAGTCTGCGCGTGTTACTCCTCAAACAGACAACGCTCCAAATATGTCCAAATCGCTCAGCGTCCCAACGTCCAGCTGCTGTTTCCCGTTTCAGCGGAGACTCGGAGGTCGGAGCGGGACGGCAGCTGCTCCGGACGGGAACGTGAGAGGAGGCAGGAGAAGAACAGGGAGCGCAGAGACAGATTTAATGCCCAGAAAGTCTTGACCTGGACTTAACTCGGGGTTCTGACCCGGGTTTGCTGCAGTTGTTCAGGTCCGGGTTCTGAAACTCGGCCTTGTCCACTGGCGGTTCGTACGCGGCCCAGTGCCAGGTACACGTGTAGCCGAGCGTCTCCGGGTCAAACAGGGTCAGCCGGGGTCAGACTGAGCCTCTGATTGGCCAGAGGAGAGAGGACCGCCCTCACTAAAACAGGCAGGTCATGCGGGATTTAATATTTCACAATGTCATATACCGCTCAGGGTTGCCAGGTCCAAATTGAGCGTTTTTTTACACCTTGTCGCAGGGAAAAAAATGTTTTCAATGCAAAACAGACTATTTGTAAGTTATTTCTTGATGAAATCTCAAATCCAAGACTCTCAGAGCTGCTTTTTTAGTAAGAGAGGGAGAGAGGGGCAGTTTCTCATTAATGCAAGGCAAATTTCAGAAATATTTGGGCGGCTTTAGCTGTGGAAACTCCTCCTGATCATAGGGCTGCCAGGTCCAAATTGGGCCGCTTGAAAAAAAAAAACTGTCCACATATTTCCATCTGTCCATTTTCTTCCACTTTTCCGTCTCCAGGTGGTGGGGGCAGCTCCAAATCCCATTGCACCAGCCCCTTACGGCTCCCCCTGCAGGTGGTGGGTCCACAGAAGGACGGCCTGTGGAGAAAACGAAAAGGGAGAGCTCGCCAAGGTCCGGAATATAAACTCCTCTATGGTGATTTTAAAGATAAATTTAACATTGATTGGAATGGTCTGACGTCTAAAATGTTGTATAGTAAAATCTGTGATGTCATGTATTCGGGCACTGTGTCCTTCAAGCACCTCAACGATGATGAATCCTGTGTATTAATTAAGAAACTGTTGTGTAAACGGATGGATGAGTCGATCCGCGACACCCTCTGGCTCATGGCCCACAACAGACTGCCAGTGCGGGCCATAGTGTCGTGGAGCTGCTACGTTAAAACAAAAACATGCCCCATGCCGAACTGTAGAGCAGACGAGACACAAGATCATCTGTTTTTAGACTGTTATAGAACTCAAGAAATCTGGACTCAACTACAAAACATCGGACTCATTTTCACAATTAATTACAACTCTGTGATCTATGGACTCTTTCAAGAAAACTTCACTTCAGATAAAATTCAACTATTCCAACTGGTCATCGCTATAGCTGCAATAAAAATATGGAAGACACGATCAAAACTAACCACGACACAGACTTTTATAGACAGTTCAACAGTTTGTAAACAAATCTCTACAGAACTCAAAAGAAGACAATCACTGGACATTACAAAACAACTTCCTTGGAACATTTTAACATTGTAAACTGTATTGTACCTTTTGTATTATATGAATGAAATGCACTTTATTTGTATTGAAAATGAATATGTAAAATTGCAAAATCTTAAATAAAGGAATTTAAAAAAAAAAAAAAAAAAAAAAAAAAAAGAAGGACGGCCTCATGGTTCTAACCGGGCCTGCTGGTCTCTCATAAGGAGCTTCTGAACCGCTCTTTACCCGTCACTTAGGACCTGTTTGCCCTGGGAGACCCTACAGGGGCACGAAGCCCCCGACAACAGAGCTCCAGGATCATTCAGGCTCAAACCCTCCACCACGTTAAGGTAAAGTTGTTTTTGACTAAATCTTGACTAGAATTAAATTACATTTTTCAAGACTAAAACTAAACTAAAATATGTTGCCAAAATTAACACAGGTCTAGTGCAGGGGTGCCCAAAGTGGGGCCCGCGGGCCAAATACTAACTCTTCCATTCATTCTCAATGGTAAATATGGATGCAGTACACTTTTTGACCACGAGCGTCAAATTGGGGGCGCTGTTTCACTCCTTTCACAAAGTTAAGGAAACACTGCTGTGGTGTCTTGGTATTTATCAATTACAGAGCGTTGTAGCGGCAACTTTCACAGTTTTCCAACTTTTATTGCAAAGGTTGTCAACGTCAACAACAGTATATGTTAAAAATTGACTTATAAAAAAATTGATGCTGAACTGACACTTTCAAAATAATCTAATGTGGCATTTTCTTTGAGTTAAAGAGGGGGTATTATGCTTTTTTCAGTCACATAGCATCAGTCTATATCACACTACAATGATGAGCAAACCTTCTGTTGGTCTGTAAATGCAGTAAATTAGAATAACTGCCTTGTATAAAATGTCTCTCTCAAAATGGCTGTAGTGAATGTCTTGAAATAGGCCTCTGTCTCTTTAAGAACCTCTGAGCCTTTAGACACGCCCCCTCCTCACGCTGTCTGTGGCATCAGTGGGGAGGGGGTTCTGCTGAGGAGCAGTGGTTGGTTACTCGGCTGGTGACGAAAGCTCGGAGGCGTCTCCAGGAGGTGGGGGCGTTCCTAGGAGGACTCAGGCAAACCCATCCCTAAAATGGCCGCCATCAGAGTTTTTACAGATTACTCAAAAATATTTGTTTTTTTTTGCACTAAATTGCTGCAATTGTTTTTGTTTTACTATATGTGTTTTTCGTGCTTGACATCGCCGTGTTTGGTCCGCGACTCACAGGCACTTTTTAATTTTGGCCCTCGGAGACAAAAGGTTTGGGCGGCCCTGGTCTAGTGTTTGTAAGCACCTCTGTAGTAATAATAGAAGTGAAAACACAACTAGAACAGACTGAAAGTTGAGCTCACAGCTGGAACTCTGGCTTTGCTTCGAATCGCAGCAGCTTTTAAGGCGGACGAGACAAATGACTCCGGTTTTCCTCGTGTTTCGCTCCGATCCAGCCGCGACATCGCTCTTTCAGACGGTGTGAGATGTTTGTCTGTTCTCTCGACTTATTCTAAACAATCTGCGGCTCAAAATGAACCGGGAGCAGACGCACGGCGATAAGGTTCTGAGAAACAGAGCTGTCGTCCTCCCTGTGCTTTTCCAATGACAAAATGGTGCGTCTTATCAGCTCACCACATTCAGCATTACACACAGTGGATATCATTTGTCATGAATAATAATAATAATCAATAACTGCTACAATTACAGAGTAAGGTAGCGGCTCTGGGATGGTTTCCTCGCTCGATAAGTCTGGCTGGATTTGACTCTGTGCATAACTTCAAATCAAAGCAACGTCGCCCAAGAATTGACTTCCTGCTTCGATCCAGCACGCCAAAATAAAAGCATCTTATTCATTAGTTCAGCAGTTCTTGAGTTAACCTTTCTTTCTGCCTAACCATTAACCCCCTAACTCCCACCTGAACCGAGCACATTTTCTCCAGTTTGGCTTTACCCCAGTCCAAAAGCTTCTGGAAAAAAGCTGTGAAAATAGCAACAAAACTGAGACGGAAACAATGATGGAAATGTGACAAAAAAGTGAGAAAACATTGACAAAAAAGTGACGAAAAAGTGGCAAAAATGCCACAAGAAATTGACAAAAAAATGACAAAAATTTGATAAAAATTTGACAAAAAAATGACAAAAAAATGACAAAAATGTGACAAAAAATGACAAAAATGTGATAAAAAACTTGACAAAAAAATGACGAAAAATTGATGAAAAAGTGGCAAAAATGTAACAAAAATGTCACAAGAAATTTACAAAAATGTGATAATAATTTGACGAAAAAATGGACGGAAAAATGACGAAAAATTGAACAAAAATTGACCAAAAATTTACAAAAAATGACAAAAAAATGATAAAAATGTGATATAAAAAATTGACGAAAAAATGACGAAAAATTGATGAAAAAGTGGCAAAAATGTCACAAGAAATTGACAAAAAAATGACAAAAATGTGACCACAAATGTGACAAAAAATGACAAAAATGTGACAACAATGTGACAAAAAAATGACAAAAATGAGATAAAAAACTTGACGAAAAGATGACGAAAAATTGATGAAAAATGGCAAAAATGTGACAAAAATGTCACAAGAAATTGACAAAAATGTGATAAAAAATTGACAAAAATGTGACTAAAAAATGACAAAAATTTATAAAAAATGGACGAAAAATTGATGAAAAATGGATGAAAAATGGCAAAAATGTGACAAAAATGTCACAAGAAATTGACAAAAATGTGATAAAAAATTTACAAAAAAATGGACGGAAAAATGACGAAATATTGACCAAAAATTGACCAAAAAATTACAAAAAATGACAAAAAAATGATAAAAATGTGATATAAAAAATTACAAAACAGTTACAAAAATGAGTTGAATACCCAACAAAAAAATGATGGGAAAATAATCTGATGACGTGAGGAATAAAATCCCCTCGGTTCAGGCGGGAGTTAAGAGGTTAATAGACAAAACACTAAAAATGTGTGTTCTTCTTCTTCTCTGGTCTTTTGCAGAGTTTCCCCCAGTCATGGGCGATACCGTTTTTATTTTTTAATCGATATGATGTCAATACTTTTGGGGTCATTTTTGTCAATATCGATCCTGCTCATTTCACATGAGGAGTGATTTCAATCATTCTACATTTTATGTCTTGTTAATATGCAAATAAAAATGAAGATACTTTGACTGAATAATTAAACAAACAAACAACATGAAGTTTAAAATGAATGTTTAAAATTATAATTGCTGCCACGCCATATGACAGGTTTGAATGATCTTGCAAATATGACTTGTTTAGATGGATGACATCTGTTAATGATTATCATTTTATTTTAGTGAAGCAGGAAGTTAATGAAGAAATGTTGGAAAGAAAAGTTATTATCATTTGTTTGTTTTTTTAAGGTTCAAAAACTACTTTAACTAATGCTGAATTATGAATATAGTTTTCTACTAAATAAAGATACAAAGACATGGAGAGGAGCAAAGTGGTTCAACAGCCCATAAATAAAGGAGAATGCTAACTTGGTGCTTCATGTTAGCATCGTGCTAATGCTAACGCTATCTAATGCTAGCTACGACTGCTGTTTTTTCACTTCTACTGAACAATCTGCTGTGAATAAACATCCATATGGACCCGATTTAGACTTGACTTTATTTGTATGTGATAAATAAGTTTAGAGTTTGCCATAAAATGGCTTAAAAGACTGAAAATGGTGTCTCCAAAAAGATTATGTTTTCCCCCTCCCTTTCCAGCCTTCCCTCTGCTTGAAACATGACCATATTGCTGGGTTGAAGGTGACATCACAGCATTCTAAAGGCCTATACTATTATACAGAGGACAAATAGTTTTGTTTTTGAGGAAATGTTTGGTCTTGTACAGAGAGATCATGGACCCAGTGACTGATATTAATCATCATTTTTTTAAATTCATATATTTTCTTTTAAGCTATGAGTTGTGAAAGTGTAATGCTGTTATTAGATACAGACGGCATCTCGTCATAGAAGGGGGCGTGGCTTCGCCGAGGGGGAAAATAGAATCTTTAGAGAAACACAATTTTCCCTCTTTTAGCCATTTTCTGGAGGAATATCAACTTATTTATCACATAAATAAAGTCAAGCCTAAATCGGGCCCATATGGATATTTTCTCACAGTTGTAGCAAGCGCTAGCTAGCCGTTAGCATTAGCCCGATGCTAACATGTAGCATCATGTTAGCATTCTCCGTTTTTTTTATGTATTTATGGGCTGTTGAACCACTTTGCTCCTCCCCATGTCTTTGTTTCTTTATTTAGTAGAAAACTATGTTCATGATTCAGCATTTGTTAAAGTAGTTTTTGAATAATAAGAGAAAGTTTTGATTTTTTTCAAAATTGTTTTCCCCCTTAACTGTTTTCAAACATGACCATATACGGGCGATTCCAGAGATGCCGTCTGTATCTATAGGAGAAACTGCGTCCGATGACATCATCACATTCTAGAACCTGCAACCCAACAATATCAGCGATTCCAAAGATGAGGTCAGCATTCCACATATGTGTAGGTTTCCACGGCAACATGCAAATTACTTCCTACCTGTCTGATGTTAAGGCAAGCAGCCATCACTTCTCACTTGCGAGTGAGCGGACCACATTCCCTCAAAGTGCTGGCCATTTCTGTGATGTAAGAAGACCATTCTTTAATCTAGCCGCTTTGAAAAGCGCGCAAAGTGGGATCAGATGAACGTTGAAGAGGCGATGGACGCGCCAGGGACGTCCCAAGCTATGGCGGACCGAGTCCAGCCAAATCTCGGTCCACTGGACTCAAAACTAACGCAGGACACAGCCTTTCGACCGCTCACTGCAGAAATATCAACCCAAACGGAGGAAATGTCACAGACACTCGACCACAGAGGTCAGAAGCTTACCGGCCTCCAGGAGATGACAGACTCCACACAAACAAGGAACACGCAGGCTTGCAAACAATCACTGGTCCACACTGAAGCCGTTCAAAGCGAGGGGACGGAGAGAGAATGGTTTCTGGAGAATAAGTTGGCTGAAAACAAGATCAACACAGAGGAATATGAAACAGTGGAAAGCGTTCGAGCAGCCACTGCAGAAATAGCAACACAAACGGAGGAAACCACACTCCACGACAGATCTCAGAAGCTTCCCGACCTCCAGGAGATGACAGACTCCACAGAAACATTGAACATACAGCTCCAGGCTTGCAAAACGAAGCTGGCGAACACTGAAGCCGCTCAAAGCGGGTGGATGAAGAGAGTAAGATTTCTGGAGGATAAGTTGGCTGAAAACGAGATCAACACAGAGGAATGTGAAACAGAAACTCCAGAGTCCAGAGAAAAACTGAACACGCAGCTACAGGCTTGCAAACAGAAGCTGGTGATAACTGCAGCCGGAATAAGCAAGTTGAGAGACAGAGAACAGTTTCTTGAGGCGAAGATTAGCCAGTGCGAAAAGAAGATGAAGGAAAGCCATGAAGAAAGCTCGGAAAGGAAGACCACTGGAGAACACTCCCTTGAGTCGTGTAGCGAACAGTCTGGCCGTGCCCCAGATGAAAATGATAATCTACACAAGATAATTAAAAGCCTTAAACAGGAACTCAAGTTGAGCCAAGACAAAGAGGACAACTTTGAAAAGGAGAGGGAACGGTTCAACGCGTGCGAGAAGGAGCAGGTGACAAGAATTAATCTGTTGGAAAGTCAGATAAAAGAACCTGTGGACGAACCATGTACCTGTGAGCTCGAAATACAGAAACTACAGCTCAAATTCAACGAGGAAAGAGATGAGTGGAGGAATCTGCAACAGGAACTTGAGATGAGAGCAGCGGTTTCTGAAACGGTTCGGAAAGCAGCTGAGGAGGTCGCGTGTGCGAGAGAAGAGGAGTTTGAGAAAGCGCGTGAGGAGTGGGCTCTTGAAAAGAAGAGTTTCCAGCAGAAAGAGAGCGCTAATCTTCAAAAAGTGCAGGAGCTTTTGGAAGAACAAGCACGGAAAGAACTGGCTCAGAATGATTGTCCCCAAAGTAAACCTGCGGACGAACCATGTACCTGTGAGCTCGAAATACAGAAACTACAGCTCAAATTCAACGAGGAAAGAGATGAGTGGAGGAATCTGCAGAAGGAACTTGAGGAGAGAGCAGCGGTTTCTGAAATTATTCGGGAAACAGCTGAGGAGGTTGCTTGTGCGAATGAAGAGGAGTTTGAGAAAGCGCGTGAGGCGTGGTCTCTTGAAAAGCAGAGTTTCCAGCAGAAAGAGAGTGCTAATCTTCAAAAAGTGCAGGAGCTTTTGGAAGAACAAGCGCGGAAAGAACTGGCTCAGAATGATTGTCCCCAAAGTAAACCTGCGGACAAACCATGTACCTGTGAGCTCGAAATACAGAAACTACAGCTCAAATTCAACGAGGAAAGAGATGAGTGGAGGAATCTGCGACTGGAACTTGCGATGAGAGCAGCGGTTTCTGAAGTGAAATATGAGGCAGCTCATGCGGTTGTGTGTGCGAGAGGAGAGGAGCTTTTGAATGCGCGTGAGGAGTGGTCTCTTGAAAAGATGAGTTTCCAGCAGAAAGACAGTGCTAATCTTCAAAAAGTGCAGGAGCTTTTGGAAGAACAAACGCAGATGGCAGATAAAATTGCCTCTCTGGAGATCGAACGTGCAAGTTTCGAGGAAACTGTGGCGCTTTTGAAAGAAGAGTTGGCTCAAAAGGATGCAGCCTTACAAGAAAAATGTGAACCAGAGGTCTGTGTGGAAGAGCTTGCCGATGCCAAAGCAGAAATACAGAAACTGAGAGCAAGAGTCCAACTGTTTTTTGCACAGGAGATGATGCAGTATTCTAGAATGAAGTGTTTGGAAAGTCAGGTGTTAGAACTTCGTGAAATGGGGAAGGGAATGAAAACCGTGGACGAACCATGTGCCAATGAGATCGAGACACAGACCGATTTCACATGGCAGACGAGCAACGAAATGGAGGACAAAGAACGCAAACATTCAGTTCAAAGCCTTCAGAGCGAACAACTCAAGTTCGAAAAGGAAAGAGAGGAATGGTCTCTTGAAAGGGACTATCTCAAGCAGACAGAGCTTCATAATAGAACAGAAGTGAACCATCTTTTGGATGAAAATGTGGAGTTGGTAGATACGGCCGCCGGTCTGGAGAAGCAATGTCAAACACTCAAGGACAATGTGGCGCTTTTGAAGGAACAGTTAACTCAAAAGGAAGCAGCCTTACAACAAAAATGTGAGGAGCACAAGATCCATGTGGGGTGTAACACTGAAACTCCGGCCACCACAGACAAGCAGACTCAAACGGAGCTCTGGATGGATGAGAGCCAGACCAAAAAACAACGCGAGAAGGAGCAGGAGACTCAAACGAATGAGCTTTTGGAAAGTCCGGTAGCAGAACCGGCTCAGAAAGATTGTCCCCAAGGGAAAACCGTGGACGAACCAGCCGAGGAGAATGCGGTTGAGAAAGCAGGTGGGTCGGAGGAGGAGACATCCATCGTTGCCTTGTATGAGAAAGAGAAAGAAAAGTTGGCCGAACTGAAGAAAAACGGAAGAGAGACAGCACAAAAGATGAAACAGACGCTTCAGGAGTTGACCGAAAGCAATGAACGACTGAAAATTGATCTAAAAGAGGCTCTTGAGAAAAACGAAGATTTGTCCATGAAAGAGGTACAGTGGAAAGATTGTCCTCAAGGGAAAACTGTGGACGAACCAGCAGAGGAGAATGCGGTTGAGAAAGCAGGTGGGTCGGAGGAGGAGACATCCATCTTTGCCTTGTATGAGCAAGTGAAAGAAAACTTGGCCCGATTGAAGAAACAAGGAAGAGCGACAGCACAAAAGATGGAACAGACGATTCAGGAGCTGACCGAAAACAAGGAACGACTGGAAATTGAGCTAAAAGAGGCTCTTGAGAAAAACAAAGATTTGTCCATGAAAGATGTGCAGTGGAAAGGGGAGAGGGAGAAGATTTTGCAACTAATTGACCGAAAGGTGACTGAAACGATCATCAAAGAGAAAAAGAAAGGCTGCTTCTCGAGGATTTTTAGAAGATTTAACTAGGAAAACCATTTGCTGCCGTCATTGCCTTGATGCTGACACTGACCAGACATTTCCAGTCAGTGGGAGCATTCGACAGTGACTCAAAATGACGTCTGATGCCGGCAGGTGGTTTGTAGATGACAGTTCTTGAGTCAACATCTGTACTCTGTAGCTGAAGTGTCCACACTTCAACTGCAGAAGTAGAAGAGGGTTCTTCATTGACTACAGATTGTCGTATCAGCGATGCTTTGGAAGCTGGGGTCGATGTCTGAAGTGTACAGGGTGATAACTGTGAGTGTTGGGCTTTTCATGAGCTGAAAGTGAGGATTATTGGGAGCAACACAGACTATCTGAGTTTGCGTGGCTTCCTTTGACTCATAATCAGCCTTGAAGAACCTGATTCGCAGTTACCTCCTTGTGCATTAAGGTCTGTCCACTAACTTCAGGGCAGTGCTGCTGTTGAGACAATCCTGGTCTGTGGATGATGGTTCTTGGGTCAACATCTGTACTCTGTAGCTGAAGTGTCCACGCTTCAACTGCAGAAGTAGAAGAGGGTGCTTCATTGACTACAGATTGTCTTATCAGCGATGCTTTTGAAGCTGGGGGTCAGTGTCTGAAGTGTACAGGGTGATAACTGTGAGTGTTGGGCTTTTCATGAGCTGAAAATGAGGATTATTGGGAGCAACACAGATTATCTGAGTTTGCGTGGCTTCCTTTGACTCATAATCAGCCATGAAGAACCTGAATCGCAGTTACCCCCTTGTGCATTAAGGTCTGTCCACTAACTTCAGAGCAGTGCAGCTGTTGGGACAATCCTGGTCTGTAGATGATGGTTCTTGAGTCAAAATCTGTTCTCTGTAGCTGAAGTGTCCACACTTCAACTGCAGAAGTAGGAGAGGGTTCTTCATTGACTACAGATTGTCTTATCAGCGATGCTTTGGAAGCTGGGGTCAGTGTCTGAAGTGTACAGGGTGATAACTATGAGTGTTGGGCTTTTCATGAGCTGAAAATGAGGATTATTGGGAGCAACGCAGACTATCTGAGTTTGCGTGGCTTCCTTTGACTCACAAACAGCCATGAAGAACCTGATTGGCAGTTGTCTCCTTGTGCATTAAGGTCTGTCCACTAACTTCAGAGCAGTGCTGCTGTTGAGACAATCCTGGTCTGTGGATGATGGTTCTTGGGTCAACATCTGTACTCTGTAGCTGAAGTGTCCACACTTCAACTACAGAAGTAGAAGAGGGTGCTTCATTGACTACAGATTGTCTTATCAGCAATGCTTTGGAAGCTGGGGTCAGTGTCTGAAGTGTACAGGGTGATAACTATGAGTGTTGGGCTTTTCATGAGCTGAAAATGAGGATTATTGGGAGCAACGCAGACTATCTGAGTTTGCGTGGCTTCCTTTGACTCATAACCAGCCTTGAAGAACCTGAATCGCAGTTACCTCCTTGTGCATTAAGGTCTGTCCACTAACTTCAGAGCAGTGCAGCTGTTGAGACAATCCTGGTCTGTAGATAATGGTTCTTGAGTCAACATCTGTTCTCTGTAGCTGAAGTGTCCACACTTCAACTACAGAAGTAGGAGAGGGTTCTTCATTGACTACAGCACATAGGGACTGGTGTCCAGCACACAGAGCAACCTTAGGAGAAGGAAAAGCGCCGCCAGAGAGCAACCAGCGAGACGAACAAAACGGCCAAGTCACCAAACTTCGGACATAGCCTACACAGCGCATAAAACCCAAGCTCACAGAGGCTTCAGCGGACAAACCACCGCGACCAACAAGCCCTGGACCAACAGCTAGAGTTTAGCCTGCCACACAACACCACGAGAAGCTCAGACCAGCAGTCGAACAACAGCAACTCGAAAAAAAGCTTGGAAAAAATGCACTGAAACCGAGGCAAAAAAAAAAAGGACCAAATTACGCTTTGACTTCCCCTCGTCACAAGCAAGTACTCAGCAAGAACTCAGCAAGTACTCAGCAGTTGAATTGTCCACACTATAGGGCAGGGGTTAGCGCTCTTGCTTCACAGCTAGAAGGTCCAGGGTTCGATTCCCACCAGGACGGGGTCTTTCTGTGTGGAGTTTACATGTTCTCCCCGTGTCTGCGTACGTTTCCTCCGGGCACTCTGGTTTCCCCTATCACTAAAAACATGTACAATTGGCCAGGATGAATGTGTGTGAGTGAATGTTGTGTGTGAGTGAATGCATGGTGGTGGTCAGAGGGACCGTTGGCGCAGACCGGTGCAGTCGCGACAGCGCTTCTGTCAGTCTCCCCCAGGGGAAACTGAAGCTACAAAGGTAGTTTACCACCACCGAGTATGGAGTGAATGTACAACTGTCTCACTTTGTGACTCTGTCTGTGAAAGGCGCTATATAAATAAAGATCTTCGTCTTTGTCTTCTATAGGCGGCCGGTGTCTGAAGTGTACAGGGTGATAATTGTGAGTGTTGGGCTTTTCATGAGCTGAAAATGAGAATTATTGGGAGCAACGCAGACTATCTGAGTTTGCGTGGCTTCCTTTGACTCATAACCAGCCATGAAGAACCTGAATCGCAGTTACCTTCTTGTGCATTAAGGTCTGTCCACTAACTACAGGGCAGTGCAGCTGTTGAGACAATCCTGGTCTGTAGATGATGGTTCTTGAGTCAACATCTGTGCTCTGTAGCTGAAGTGTCCACACTTCAACTGCAGAAGTAGGAGAGGGTTCTTCATTGACTACAGATTGTCTTATCAGCGATGCTTTGAAAGCTGGGGTCAGTGTCTGAAGTGTACAGGGTGATAATTTTGAGTGTTGGGCTTTTCATGAGCTGAAAATGAGGATTATTGGGAGCAACACAGACTATCTGAGTTTGCGTGGCTTCCTTTGACTCATAACCAGCCATGAAGAACCTGATTTGCAGTTACCTTCTTGTGCATTAAGGCATCTTGTCCGCCAACATCAGAGCAGTGCAGCTGTTCAGACATTCCTACACAACCCAGTCACACAATCACCACCACAATACTGCTTTCAAAGGAATAGGCCACCGTTTTTACATACTGAGATATGTTCTTCCCTAACCTTAGACGAGTTAATATAATGATACGAGGAGCAAAACGTCCGCCTCACAATATAGGCCCCCTTTTTATCTGCTTATAAGATTGACATGTCACATTTCTGTGTAAATATACTTTGCATGAAAACACTTCACCTAACTTTATTTAAATAGGGAACACGTGGAAGAGCTTGGTAGCTTCTGACAGAGCGCACGGACAAAGACCAGACGGGGATATATTAACTCGTCTAAGGTTAGGGAAGAACATATCTCAGTATGTAAAAACGGTGGCCTATTCCTTTAATGTTTTTAATGCTTCTTCTGTAGCCTAGAAAATCTGTTATAAAATAGTAGAAACTGTTTCATAACATATTTTTTTCTGCGTAGGTTTCCCCTACCACTAAAACATGTACAATAGATTCCCCTCTGGGGCCAGGACTCCCCTGAAAAAGAGATTCTTAATCTCAGTGGGACTATCCTGGTTAAATAAAAAGGCCAAGCAATAAATTAAATTAAAATCTACTTTTGTCTGAGTCTCTTATGTGGAAATGTTTATCCCTAAACTGATGCCATTGACATTATTAAATAAGAAATAGGTTGACTGATCATGAGAGTTGGGCTGTCGGCCAATGGATTTACTTCCTGGTTTGGTTTGGGAGCGATATCTGCGTATCTGTGCGATTCTTGTATTTTCCCGTCGACATTGTGGCTCTATACGGTCTCCCTTTATGCCCATTCTCTGATCGGTCTGTGCGCTGCGGCTCATTCTATTTTAATGCCTGTCGGGGTCTTTTCAGGCTGTTAGCTCCGACGGTCCCTCAGAACGTCAGCTGCAGAGCATAAAGGAGAGTTATATCAGAGTGCCGTCCGCGATCTCATCTGCAGTCCACCCCTGGGCGCCGCGCAGCCCGCCGCACACTGTAAATGAACCGGTCCCTTCCAGTGGCCGAGTGCGATCCCTCAAACGCGACTCCAATGGCTCCGCAGACAACAATACAAGTGTAAAAGTCCATAAAGTACTCCACACTTTTACTGTGCAGTCATAAAAACCCGCTGGCTACTGCAGGACGAGGCCACAACACAAAATCTCCGGAGTCTCAGAGCGGCGGTTCCCGTTCGGCATCTGAAGTCAGCCAGCTCTTGAGTTTAATAGAAATTACATGGATTATTTTGACCTAATTATTTGATATGGACATAAAAATAGCATCGGCAAACCAGATGCTTGTTGTGTTAAAGCAAAGCTGCTAATTTACGACAAGTCAACAAGTTTTTGCCCTTTTTTGCAAACTGCATTCATAGTTTCTGTGTTCCATGTTGTTTGCTTGGATACTTTTGTACATATATTTGCTGTGTTTTCTGAGGTTCAGTGGATTTTTGCGAGTCTAAGCCGGCCATGAAGGAAGCAGATTTGTTTTAAAGAGCTAGCCTATGAGCTAAAGACATTTGAGACCTACACATGGTTGTGGCCGCTCGCTTTGTGGAGCACTGGACGAGTGAGTCTCAAGTCCTCGAGTCTCCCCCCCCTCTGGAATATACTTAAACATGCTTTGCTCTAATACTACAACTCTTCCTCCCCCTCCCCCCCCCCCCGGTCTTGGTCCCTTGCCTCGGCCCGTAGGCGCCTGTCCAGCCGCCACAGTCAGGCCGCCTGCTGTCATCCCCGTTTGGGACAGATGCTCGCTCTGCTGGGCCAAGACCCTCCGCTCTGCCAGCCCCGAGGATCCACTGCCGCCATAAAAGCTGAAACCAGGCGCACTCATCCGACCGTGGGTAGATTTACACCAGCGGGGCAAAGACGAGCCCAAGGAGCTGGCAAGAGCTGTGCGCAAAGGTGGAAAAATGTTTAAAATGAGTGTTATCTGCTCTGGTTTAAGCTCCTCAATGGGGGTTGGATGATGTAGCGATTGATTTATGAGGACTGGCATGGCCCTGGAGGACTATTTCGCCTCATTCGCAAAGTTTTGAGAAATCCCCTTCACTTTGGTTGCTTCTTCTTCTGCTGCTGAAGCTCAGATCTTCTTAATCACTTCCTGGTTTTATTGCATCATAGGAAAAACATGACACTGTCCTCCATAGTTTTAAAGCGAGGCGCTGCAGGTAAACAGGGGGAAACTACTGACTAGGGCTGTCACGGTATGAACATTTTACCTCACGGTTATTGTGACCAAAATTATCACGGTTTTCGGTATTATCGCGGTATTTTTTTTAATGTGTGTTAATATGTTCAGAAAGCATTGATAGTCCTGCACAAACTGAAATAGTTTCAAAAAGGTTTAACAGTGCTTATTACATTTAAAAAAAATAGAGACAAAGCCTTATCAAAAGTGCAACTTTTCACATCGAAGTAAAGGAACTATAACGATGTGTTGTTGATCGTTTCGAGGGTATTACATGTGCTATTTGGAGCGCCAGAAACGAAGAAGAATATTTTTGAACCAGATAATCCGTCTATATCAGGAAAATTGTCCTCAGTTTGTCCTTCCAGTGAGCTTTCGCTTTGCAGATTTGGGAAATGCCTCAGACAGTGATCAGTGTTAAATTCATAAAACTGCGGCGAGCGTGAATCTGCCACCTGGAGCCCCGTAACGCATTGTGCCATTGTGCGGAGGTATCCGGACACGGCTTATATGCTGGCGGTGGCGCTGCAGCCGCACTATGGGGCGACTCGTTACATTCTCCCTCAACCCAAAGTCCCACATCAGCATTTCAGCTAAAACGCCAACGTTAGCTTACTGCTATAGAGGGAGACGCTAACGTTAGCTTACTGCTATAGAGGGAGATGCTAACGTTAGCTTACTGCTATAGAGGGAGACGCTAACGTTAGCTTACTGCTATAGAGGGAGACGCTAACGTTAGCTTACTGCTATAGAGGGAGACGCTAACGTTAGCTTACTGCTATAGAGGGAGACGCTAACGTTAGCTTACTGCTATAGAGGGAGATGCTAACGTTAGCTTACTGCTATAGAGGGAGATGCTAACGTTAGCTTACTGCTATAGAGGGAGACGCTAACGTTAGCTTACTGCTATAGAGGGAGACGCTAACGTTAGCTTACTGCTATAGAGGGAGACGCTAACGTTAGCTTACTGCTATAGAGGGAGACGCTAACGTTAGCTTACTGCTATAGAGGGAGACGATAACGTTAGCTTACTGCTATAGAGGGAGATGCTAACGTTAGCTTACTGCTATAGAGGGAGACGCTAACGTTAGCTTACTGCTATAGAGGGAGATGCTAACGTTAGCTTACTGCTATAGCAATTTTTATCCTTCATGAATTAATCCATAAGCGTTAGCTTACTGCTATAGAGGGAGACGCTAACGCTAGCTTACTGCTATAGAGGGAGACGCTAACGTTAGCTTGCTGCTATAGAGGGAGACGCTAACGTTAGCTTGCTGCTATAGAGGGAGACGCTAACGTTAGCTTACTGCTATAGAGGGAGACGCTAACGTTAGCTTACTGCTATAGAGGGAGACGCTAACGTTAGCTTGCTGCTATAGAGGGAGACGCTAACGTTAGCTTACTGTTATAGAAGGAGACGCTAACGTTAGCTTACTGCTATAGAGGGAGACGCTAACGTTAGCTTACTGCTATAGAGGGAGACGATAACGTTAGCTTGCTGCTATAGAGGGAGACGCTAACGTTAGCTTACTGCTATAGAGGGAGACGCTAACGTTAGCTTACTGCTATAGAGGGAGACGCTAACGTTAGCTTGCTGCTATAGAGGGAGACGCTAACGTTAGCTTACTGCTATAGAGGGAGACGCTAACGTTAGCTTACTGCTATAGAGGGAGACGCTAACGTTATCTCACTGCTATAGAGGGAGAAGCTAACGTTATCTCACTGCTATAGAGGGAGACGCTAACGTTAGCTTACTGCTATAGAGGGAGACGCTAACGTTAGCTTACTGCTATAGAGGGAGACGCTAACGCTAGCTTACTGCTATAGAGGGAGACGCTAACGTTAGCTTACTGCTATAGAGGGAGACGCTAACGTTAGCTTACTGCTATAGAGGGAGATGCTAATGTTAGCTTACTGCTATAGAGGGAGACGCTAACGTTAGCTTACTGCTATAGAGGGAGACGCTAACGTTAGCTTACTGCTATAGAGGGAGACGCTAACGTTAGCTTACTGCTATAGAGGGAGACGGTCACGCAGGAGAGTCAGAGGTTCGAAGTATTTACACTTTTTCCTGCACGTTCCACAAACAGGAAAACTGTCTCTATCAACTGTCCTTCAGCTTCTTCAAATACACAAAACATGTCCAGACTTCAGGCTCGGTCTCTGAGGCTGATCCTGCGCTGTCGTGTCGGACATGATTCCAGCTTAGAGAAAGTTTTGTTTTGGTTGTAGCTACAGAGGCGCCTGCGGCAGCTTCAGCAGATGAGACGGCGGCTCATGAGGCTCACTTTGCCGACACCGCGGGCCCGGTAATCCACCACGGTAACATATTATTTAAAAAACAAGACGGTAATTATTATTGTCAACATTTGTACCGGGGTTTACCGCTACACCGGTAACCGTGACATCTCTACTTCTGACATTTTGCAAGCTTTCTGTCAATTCACAGCGACAAAACCTGAATACTGGATTTAAATGTATGGTTTTGTTTTGCAGCAGGAGCTTGGTTCGCGTTGCCCCCAGTGCCTTATGGACAGAATTTCTAGGCGCAGCCAGGGGCCGGAGGGTGTCCCTGTTTGGGAACCATCAAATCAGGACCTTCAGCTGCTCTGGGGCGGTTTGCAGATGAGGATCAGCACCTCCAAATCCGAGGCCATGGTTCTCCACTGCAAAAAGGTGCTTCCCCTCTACAGGTCGGTCGGGAGTCCTCGCCTCAAGTGGAGGAGTTCAAGCATCTCGGGGTCTTGTTCACCAGTGAGGGATGGATGGAGTGTGAGATCGATAGACGGATCGGTGCGGCGCAGTGGTTTCGCTCGGGTTAATTTCTCAGACAGGGTTGAAAAAAATCCGTCATGAGCAATTTTTATCCTTCATGAATTAATCCATAAGCGTTTTTTTTCAAATAAATGTATATATATATAGGCTGCATATTATTTATGTTAGTAAAAATGTGAGATTGCAGGATAAATGGAGCTAAACTAAACCTGATCTGAACAGTCTTGGTACATTTTGCAGCAGAAATGTGGATAAACTCGTGCGTAAAAGTCTCAGAGGAGACGACTTTCAGAGCGTCACCTGCTCATCAATATCAAGGCTCAGATTACGCTCATACAAATGTAAAGTGGAGCTTATTATTTGCATTTTTCACAATTTTAACGGAATGTAAGAGACGGTGGGTGAACGGGACAATGTTTACCAGTTCCATCACTGCACTACTCGCCTCCGCTCCGCACATGGGGAGGGAAAGAGAGAGAGGGGGGGGGGGGGGGGAATAGATGAGCTCGTCCTGAGACTTACGTGAGAAGAGCGGCTCCAGATGGGAAGGATATTATTAGCCTTTAACCGCGTTTGCATCGTGGTTTTCTTCCCCGTGTTGTTGTTAGCGCCCGTTTCAGGAAAGTTAGCTCGCTTGGCAGTGATACAACTTGTAAGAGCTCATCCAAGACCAGACACGGTGTGAAACTTTAGAGAGAGAGAGAGAGCCCCGCGCGCTCTGAAAAACAACAGATGCGTCTTTATTTTCAATCCTTCAAAATGACGGACGGCCTTTGAAATTTTCCGTCAAAGTAAAAAATATTCCTGTAAATGACGGAGAATTTTCGGTTAATGTAACCTCTGGTGCGGCGTCAGCAGTGATGCGGTCGCTGTATCGGTCTGTCGTGGTGAAGAGGGAGCTGAGTCGATCTACGTTCCCGCCCTCACCTATGGTCATGTGATCTGGGTCATGACCGAAAGGACGAGATCGCGAATACAAGCGGCCGAAATGAGTTTCCTTCTTAGGGTGGCTGGGCGCACCCTTCGAGATCGAGTGAGGAGCTCAGTCACCCGGGAGAAGCTCGGACTATGTCTCCGAGCTGGCCTGGTGTCGCCTCGAGGTCCCCCCCCAAACAGCTGGAGGAGGTGTGCTGAGGCTGCTGGATGAAGCGGAAGAAAATGGATGAATGGGTTTTATTTTCTCTCTCTTGTTTAGTTTTTGAATAAGCCCTTTATATAACATTCAATTACGCCTTGGGTTTTCCACTTTAAAGGGGCTAGATGCAAGTTACTCATTTTATACTCACTACTGCCACCTCAGGTCTTATGCGTAACTGCAGCTTCTATATTAAGCTCGTGCATGACGGCACTTCAGACCCGAATTAACACCTTTTTGAGCGACAGTGCAGGATTTTAGAGGCAGTTGTGGTGAATAAGTCTGGGCTCATTCTACACATTAGGACAGGGGTCGGCAAGTTTGCGTTGTGGAGGGCCGGTTTTCATCATCGCCAAAACACCAGGGGCCGAACCTCACCGTAGTAGCCTAAAGTAAAGAACTTTCTTCAGCAAATGCCAATGTTTTACATCAGTGGTTCTAAAGTGGTACGGCTTTGGGACTCGCCATTACCCTCAGATGACAAGTTGCGACCCAAGTAAAACTGTCATTTGCCATATACCGTATGAAATATTGTATTTCCCACAAAGGTTTTTATTTAACAAGCCGTAGATATGCTTTAAAGAGAACAACCCGATAACATTCCTTTTAATCTCTTTCCCTCCGCCTTAACCAAACATGTTTTCTCCAGTTTGCCTTTACCCAGATCTACACGAACAAAGCGTAAGAACGAGGATGAAAATACAACACAAAAAGTGACAAAAAAAAAGAGCCACATAAAAGTCACAAAAACGTATCCAAAGCACGTAAAAAAAAAAAGCGAGGTAATTATAGCCATGAGGAAAGCAACAAAAAACAACAACAACAACAACTACGAAAACCAGACCAAAAAAAGGGGACAAAAATGCGATCAGTTTTGTGGGTCTTAGCTTACAAATGAGGCGCTACGCTGGCACAATTTCTTGCATTTTAAGAGCACTTTAACTGGCATTTGATCTCTTATTTGCATAATAATACTTGAGGGCCAGAGGTTCTGTGCTGGCGGGCCAGATTTGGTCCCCGGGCCTGACGTTGCCTACCCCTGCATTAGGACATGGCTGGAACATGTAAGGGGATGAAAAGTTTTAACATTTTTAAACTCCATATAATCCCTTTAAAGCACAATAAATCAGGCGGGGAATTAGATATTAAAAAATCCTTCAGAATATTCTTAAATACAAGCCTTGAAAGTGTGGAGCCTGCACCAGCGAGATGTTTAGATACACAGTCTTATCCTTATATAGGGACATTACTTCAGATTATATAAGGTTAAATATCAAAGCTGAAACCCCCTGTGCATGACTCCCCCTCTCTGCCTCTCAGGTTGTGTTTATTCCTCGTCGAGGCAGAGCTGATTCATAAATCCGACCGGTGTCACCTCCAGAGCCGCCCTGTCACTCCGTCCGGACCCACAAAAACATAAACCTGGCTGCAGTTCAAAGGCGACTCTGCAGCTGTTTCTCTGCTCTGTAGCGCCGGCCGCTCTCGTCCTGGTGTTTTCCTTCCCACACACACGCCGGTCAATGTTGGGATTTGTTGCTAGTTTCCGATCGTTATTTGGAAGTGACTGGATTCACAAATTGCCCCGTTCATCGTTTTCAATACTGTCATGTGACATTTGTGCTGAGAGAGAAGACGCTGAACTTTTGTGACAGTTTTTGTTTCGGGTTGATATTTTTTTAGCTGTTACAGAGAGATTAACTATAAACCAAGACCAGCCGTCCACTCTGGATAGATAGATAGATAGATAGATAGATAGATAGATAGATAGATAGATAGATAGATAGATAGATAGATAGATAGATAGATAGATAGGTGGATAGGTGGATAGATAGATAGATAGATAGATAGATAGATAGATAGATAGATAGATAGATAGATAGATAGATAGATAGATAGATAGATAGATAGATAGATAGATAGATAGATAGATAGATAGATAGATAGATAGATAGATAGGAACCAAATTACCCACACATGAGATATGTTCTTCTATGTACCTGCTTCATCGTCTCTAAGAGGATATTGTTCTTTTTCCCAACTATCAAAACTATTCTTGTCCCGTCCGACCCGGCTCCACATCTAGAGATGGATGGGTCAAATGCAGAGGACGTTGTACAGTTATAATGACAAATAAAGCAAAGGTATGAAAGTAAAGGATGAAAAAGGGAAACATAACAGCTAACAGCAACCCACCCCCCCTCGGGAGTGCGAGTCTAGATCGAACGGAGGAACCCTGCTTTCTGGAATCTGAGGACTGGACGGTCTGTGATCTTGGCCCGTCTGCTGAGGGATCCTTCGGCCCTGGGTCTCTACAGCCTGTCCGTCCATGGGAGTGGATCTCTCCTTCTGTGGTTCTCCCCAAGGTTTCTCTTTTCTCCTGCCGGGTTTTTGAGGTTTTTCCTTGCCGTGCTGGAGAGTCTAAGGACGGGGGACGCCCTCGCCGCTCGTCACTATCTCATATTGGACGTTATGTTTGCCTGGATTCACCTGAACTCTTAATTGTCATATTTATTGCTCTGTTTTATTGCCTTGATGTTTGGTGCAGCTGTGAGGCGACTTCTGTTGTGATATTGGGCTATACAAAACCATTCAACTTGAAACTTGCTCCAGTCTTTACTATTTATCATGAAAACTGTGTATAATCCAAGGTCGGCGCTGGACGGCTGCGGTTCTGACCTGGTTCAGTCCTTGGTTTAGTTTTCGTGCCTGGGATACATTCGTCAAACAGAAGACAACACTTATATATATACTTGTTGCTAATCTCCTCCCGCTGAAGGTCGCCCGGTTAGCGCCGCGATCTCACTCAGATTTGCGGCCGCGGCGGAGCTTTAATCACCCGCATTTGCATCGGGAAATGACTATTGATCGGCGGAGAGGGCTGGACTTTTTCTCCTTCGCTGTCACTGAAATCCGCTAATGTCACCTTTAATGTTTGTTTTCTTTCCACCGGCGTTTTCAGGAGACTTTTTGGAGAGAGCTCTTCTGTCACGGACGCTCGATCCAGCGACGGGAAGGAGATCTGAGAGTCACACGTGCCTCATCGCCGGCTCAGACTGAAGTCACGGAGGAGTGCGGACCCAGAGGAGACCACTTCAGAGTCCGGGGAGTCGCCGGGAGCTGCTCACGGGTAAATACTATGAGAGGAGGGTCCCACGGGGGAATCCTCTGCTCCTCTGCTCCTCTGCTCCTCGGTTCGGTTTGTTGTTTTATTTATTTACTGATTGATTGATTTGACAGGGACATTGCAGGTCAACATAGTACAAAACAAGATTGTTACTGATGCGATGCAAAAAGAGTTTATAGCTGGTGCTAATTTTCAACTCCAGTCCCTGGTTGGGCCTTTCTACACTACTAACATTTTCAATTGTATCTTAAAGAGGGGGTATTATGCTTTTTTCAATCACATAGCACCAAACTATACCACACTACAATGATGACCAAACCTTCTGTTGGTCTGTAAATGCAGTAAATTAGAATAACTGCCTTGTATAAAATTGCTCTCTCAAAATGGCTGTAGTGAATGTCTTGAAATAGGCCTCTGTCTCTTTAAGAACCTCTGAGCCTTTCAGACACGCCCCCTCCACACGCTGTCTGTGGCATCAGTGGGGAGGGGGTTCTGCTGAGGAGCAGTGGTTGGTTACTCGGCTGGTGACGAAAGCTCGGAGGCGTCTCCAGGAGGTGGGGGCGTTCCTAGGAGGACTCAGGCAAACCCATCCCTAAAATGGCCGCCATCAGAGTTCTTACAGATTACTCAAAAATACGTGAATGTGCCAAGGCAACACTTCAGGCATGTTTTTAATGAGGGAATGACATAATAACATGATGTAAAGCTTGAAAAAGTCGATTTTGCATAATACCCCCCCTTTAAAAACGTACCTATATAAACTATATAGATCATTTGCACACACAAACTCAGTGCTATTTACAAATGGGTACAATTCTGTTCCGATTTCAGCCAAGACTTAACTCGAGAGGTGAACATTTTAAACTCAGTCATGGTTTTGAGTTCAGTGGGTCATGAGTTCCATAACTTTGCACTTTTATACGTCATGGCTCTGATCAAATGCAGTCTTGCGGTGAGGAACTATGCAGTTATTACTGATGGAGCCTCTGGTGACTCTGTGTTTTGTCTTTGTACAAATGAACTGAGGCTCAGGTGCAGATTATTGAGACATTTGAAAGTTAGTTGGAGAAAACATAAATCGCTAAAGCTTTCAAAGCTCAATAATTTACCGTAAATTCTCTAATACTGGCCTGTATTCCATTAGAGGCCGGGTCTCTAACAGAGGCCGGGTCTCTGACAGAGGCCGGGTCTCTGACAGAGGCCGGGTCTCTGACAGAGGCCGGGTTTCTGCAGAGGCCGGGTCTCTGACAGAGGCCGGGTTTCTGACAGAGGCCGGGTTCGCGGCTGGTGGAGGCAAATTAAAGTCGGTCTCTAAAACAGCCGGGGCTTTTATTAGAAACTATAGCAGTAGAAATATTCCCCATGTTAGGAATTTGTCTCATACTCGTGTAAATGAAAACTCAGGTGCAGGAAGTAACAAACGGGAACCCGGGCCGAGGGGGGACGCTGCGGAGGAGCTGATCCGAGCGTAACTTTGACACAGATTTAGCCACTTTTCAAACCTCCTGTGACGATATTTGGAAACAGGGCAAACAACAAATGTTGTGTGACCCTCCAGGGTTTTAATAAAGTCTCCATCGCGTCTTCAAAGCTCGTCCAGCTGCTCCGTGTGCAGGTCAGTCCCACGCCTCAAAATAACTCCTCCCATCAGCGCGAGCGTCTCGTCTTCTCTCGGGTCAGTCTCATGATCGATCACAAACACAAACGCTCCGTCTAAACTCGCCTTTTACACGAGATAACAACAAATAATCCGGTCCGCGGTAAAAACGAAACAGAAACCTGCAGTGACACTGATGTCAAAGCTCCGCTAACAGCAACGAAACACTTCCTGTTGTCCCGACAAAGTAAAAGGTGTCAATGTTCCAGCCGCTGGGAGAGGGTTTGAAATGTTCATTAATAAATGAACCTAATGTTTTAGGTGCAAATGGACACAAATCTCGTTATTCTTCATTTTCCTGGTCGTCCGTTTTGCTCAAATAGAAATAAAGGCCTGTCTCTAATTGTGGCCTGGTTCCAATAAAGGCCTGGTCCCAGATGCCCTTGAGTAAATAAAGGCCCCGTACTGTATTAGAGCATTTACGGTAAGTGAAATGACAGCATGAAAAAGGCTGGCACCATATTTGTTCACTTCAACCTCAAGTTAATTCGTTTTGTCCATGAGTTTTGTAACGTTATCGGTTCTTCTCCCTCGGCTGCAAACACCCGGTCTCGCCGCCGCTCCGGGCTCTTCATCTTAACCCCTTAACTCCCACCTGAACCGAGCACATTTTCTCCAGTTTGGCTTTGCCCCAGTCCAAAAGCTTCTGGAAAAAAGCAACAAAACTGAGACGAAAACAATGATGGAAATGTGACAAAAAAGTGAGAAAACATTGACAAGAAAGTGACAAAAAATGGATGAAAAAGTGGCAAAAATGTCACAAGAAATTGACAAAAAATGGTCAAAAAAATGACCATTAATTGACCAAAAAAAAAAGACAAAAATGTGACAAAAATGTGATACAAATTCGTCAAAAAAATGATAAAAATTTGACAAAAAAATTACAAAAATGCGATAAAATCTGACAAAAAAAAATGGACAAAAATGTGATAAAAAAATATAAATACAAAATGAGTTAAATACCCAACAAAAAAATGATGAAAAAAAAAATGACGTGAGGAAAAAGATCCTCTCGGTTCAGGCGGGAGTTAAGAGGTTAAAGACAGAGGAGCCACAGTGAGCAGCGTTTGTCACCTGGCAGGAGCGGCGTTCATCACAGCTTTGGAAATGAACGCAATCTCCCTATTATCAATAAGACCTTGTACGTGCGGGTTTTGTGTCTGTTTCCATAGTAACATGTTCAATTGATTATATTATTACTGGATATTTGCTGAATGGACGCCTCAAGGTCGATGCACTTATGCTAAATGGAAATGAAGCAAAACCAGGAACTCGAGCTGCACAATGTGGAACGAACTGCTCTAACCACATGACTGTCAGATCATATTCAAATATCAAATAATGTTAGTTTTGGAAAATAAAGTCAGCTTGATGCATTATCACATTCTCGGTTGGATTTATTACCTTTTGTCAGGTTGTTTTTATTACATTATTGGCTCAACAGTTTCACCATCACCGGCCCGCTGTTACATTATCGGCTTATTCCATTTCGAAACTGGGCAAATTTATTACGTTGTCGGTTCCCACGAGTCTGGAATCGAGGCGGAAAAAATCCAGAGAACAGAGACGAGTATTTAAAAAGTATTTAAAAAGTTTGTGAGTTTCTGCTCCTCCCACTCGCCACAGACACTCCTCTTACAGTTTACAGCTGAAGATGGACTTTTAACCTCTGTTCAAAAGGTTTATTTAAATGTATATGTGTGACAGCATCCTTTGAATCTTTCCTGCAGATCAAAAGCAGATCTTTGTGTAGAGGAGAGAGGAGAGAGGAGAGAGGAGAGAGGAGAGAGGAGAGAGGAGAGAGGAAAGAGGAAAGAGGAAAGAGGAAAGAGGAAAGAGGAGAGAGGAGAGAGGAGAGAGGAGAGAGGAGAGAGGAGAGAGGAGAGAGGAGGGAGGAGAGAGAGGAGAGAGGAGGGAGGAGGGAGGAGGGAGGAGAGAGGAGAGAGGAGAGAGGAGAGAGGAGAGAGGAGAGAGGAGAGAGGAGGGAGGAGGGAGGAGAGAGGAGAGAGGAGAGAGGAAAGAGGAGAGAGGAGAGAGGAGAGAGGAGAGAGGGGAGAGGGGAGAGGGGAGAGGAGAGAGGAGAGAGGGGAGAGGGGAGAGGGGAGAGGGGAGAGGGGAGAGAGGAGAGAGGGGAGAGGGGAGAGGGGAGAGGGGAGAGAGGAGGGAGGAGGGAGGAGGGAGGAGGGAGGAGGGAGGAGGGAGGGGAGAGGGGAGAGGGGAGAGGGGAGAGGGGAGAGGGGAGAGGGGAGAGAGGAGAGAGGAGAGAGGGGAGAGGGGAGAGGGGAGAGGGGAGAGAGGAAAGAGGAAAGAGGAAAGAGGAGAGAGGAGAGAGGAGGGAGGAGGGAGGAGAGAGGAGAGAGGAGAGAGGAGAGAGGAGAGAGGAGAGAGGATCCAGTCACCTGTCAGTCAGCCGTCAATGTCACTTCATCTCCCATCATCCCTCTGGCCTTTGTAGTTCTCACAGGCCACACATAAAGAGCAGGTTTGGTCGAGTCTTTGTCCTGATGATGTTGTATCGTTTCATGTGACGAGGAAATGCTCTTCAGGTGGGATATCGGCTCGTTCCTTTGGCATTTTCAATAAAAAGGTTTCGGAGCAAAGGAGAGCTGGATATGTCTGAAGATCTGAGCCTGAACCGAGAGCATTTCCTCCAGTTTGGTTTTGCCCAAATCTAAAAGCTTCCTGGAAAAAATAGCGACGAAAACGAGGATGAAAAAACGCAACAAAGAAGCAACAACAATGTGCGGGAAAAGCAACAATAACACAATAAAAAGTGACCAAAAAAAACGTGATGAAGAAGCAAAAATAAAAGGCTTATTATACGGCACAACACACACTACATCAACTTCATGCACTTTTATGAAGGCTAAAAGGTTTATTTAATGACTTCCGCGGCAAATAGTTCCCAAAAGTTTGTGCTTGGCAACGTTTGGCTAGGCTAGAAGTAGCAAGGCTAGCAGCTAGCCTAGCTACTTAGTTGAAGGTGCAGTTGGAGGAATGGTGGTGAATCTCTGGGTAAGTTGAAAGTCAGACTCCCGCTAACTTCACGAGCGATTCCCCCGACTTCTCTCTCAGTGACGGGACAGATAGTGTCGCTACTACGTACGTGCGGAGTGATATGAAAGCAAGAACTCCGTTGCCATTGGCAGCGTCATTATTTTTCTCAGAGGTCCTTTATCAGAAAATAATGATCCGGTAGAACGTTGGAAAATCTCATTCAAGCCAAAGGAGCTTCTACCTGCATTGTGAAGAGCCGTGTAATAAAGCCTGATATTGATGTTTGATCAGATCAATCAAAGGCCGATAGATAAGAGTCATTTTCTTTGTAAGGTGGGTCTGTGGGCGGAGCTCCAGTGGGCGGGGCCTCAGTCACCTGAGGCCCCGCCTCAGGTGACTGAGCAGGTGACTCACCTGCTGCTAAAGGCAGGACATCAATGCGTGATCTTTTTACTTCATTCAGTCAGAGCTGATGTTGGCTCTATTTGCTGTAGATGGAGTTGATTACGTTTCCCTGATCAGCTCCTCACCTGCTTTAGTGTCTGTTCAAAAGCAGGACTTTGTAAAGAATAAGAAAATATATCATGTATTCTGGCCCACAGCCACTTTCGCCACATAAACACAGTTATATGGGAAAATGGGGGAAATACAGGACATTTATTTATCACTAGTGATTTACAGGAGGACACACACCAACTGTCCAGGGACTACAGATGAAAAATAGCCCTTAGGCTAATTCTGGCATATTTGCATGTATAATGTATATTAATATGCACTGTCCCTATAATAAATAAAAAAATAAAAAAATCACTAAATGGACGAGGAAACATCTGTTGTTTAGTTGCAGCTCAGTGAGACAGAGCGTCAGACCCGCTTTAAGACTCGATATGCAGCTCACAGAATGAAGCAGTTTTTGAGACGGTCACATGACCAGATGTTACTGAAAGAGGCTCCGACGCCGTGTTTCGAAACATCTGCTTCAGGAAGAGCGAAACAAGTTCCATCTCTTTTATGTTTAAAGAGACCGCCTTTGCTCTGCCCGATCCCGTCAGACCTCAGAAGCTCAGCAGGAAGGGCCTGGTCGGTTCTTGGATGGGAGACCGTTGGGCGAATGTAGTGAGTGAGTGGTTGGTGGTCGGAGACTGGTTGCCTCGCTTCCGTCAGTCTACCCCAGGGCAGCTGTGGCACAACCAAGTATGAAGAGAAACTACTTTCTGGTGTAACATTTGCTTCAGTTCCCGCCTCCTGGCCGACCCCTGCAGAGACGTTTGCAGCATGACATCACCCGCCTCCCGGGGCCCAGCACGGCTCGGATCCAAAACCGTCTCCAAAACAAAAAAGATTTCAACACAAAGATTGATGGAAGATGAGTCTCCAAGAACATCCTCCTCCACCAGCTGAACATGGAGCGATGAAGTGCTGCTGAAGTTTGACTCAGCTAAACATTTGTTCTTCATAAACATCTAAATTTACCCCCAAAGAAAAAGCAGTGTGTGATTTGAAAGCCCTGACTGGTGCATTCTTCCTGCCCTCGCTCAGCCGGACTTTCCACCGCCGGGTTTCAGCGGTTGCCGTGACTAATCGGGTAAGAGTTACTCAGCAGATGTCCGGCCAGAGCTGCTCTCGTCCCGGGCCGGCGGTGGTTCCAGCCCTCGCCTCGCAGTGAGAAGGTCCCGGGCTGTGCTTCACTCACAGAGATCTCACACGTGCTTTAAAACCTCTTAACTCCCACCTGAACGGAACACATTTTCCCCAGTTTGGCTTTAGCCTGATCAAAAAGCTACTTGGGGAAAAAAGCACCAAAACAGCCACAAAAAATGAGAAGAAAACAAGGATGTAAACGCAACACAAATGTGTCAAAAACTCAACAAAAAAGTGACAAAAAAGTGACAAAAATTCAACAAAAATGTGACAAAAACTCAACAAAAATGGGATAAAAACTCAACCAAAAAGTGACAAAAATTCAACCAAAAAGTGACAAAAACTCAACAAAAATGTGACAAAAAAGTGACAAAAAAGTGACAAAAAATCAACAAAGATGTGACAAAAAGTCAACCAATAAGTGACTAAAAAAAAGTGACAAAAACTCAACAAAAATGTGATAAAAAAGTGACAAAAAAGTGACAAATATTCAACAAAGATGTGACAAAAAGTCAACCAATAAGTGACTAAAAAAAAGTGACAAAAACTCAACAAAAATGTGATAAAAACTCAACAAAAATGTGACAAAAAAATGACAAAAACTCAACAAAAATGTGACAAAAAAATGACAAAAACTCAACCAATAAGTGACTAAAAAAAAGTGACAAAAACTCAACAAAAATTCAACAAAAAAGTGACAAAAAAGTGACAAATATTCAACAAAGATGTGACAAATATTCAACAAAGATGTGACAAAAAGTCAACCAATAAGTGACTAAAAAAAAGTGACAAAAACTCAACAAAAAAGTGACAAAAATGCAACAAAAATGTGAAAAAAACTCAACAATAAAATGACAAAAACGTGAGGAAAAAGATCAGTTTTGTGGGTCTGAGCTTTCAAATGAGGTGTTACACAGGCCTATAGCTAAAGAGGACAGCATGCATTCGGTTTAGGCGGGTGTTAAGAGGTTAAGAAACTAGAAGGTCTTGGCTTTCAAATGAGGTTTCACACCGGCTCTCAGTCAATGCGCTTCGAGATCAGGAACATTCACCTCTTAACCCCCGCCTTAACCAAGCAGGTTCAGCTTTACCCAAATCTACAGACTACAGGTCAGTGTAATGCCTCATTTGAAAGCTAAGACCTACAAAACTTTTCAGCACGTTTCGGTCACTTTTTCAGTGTTTTTTTTGGGGGCTTTTTTGTTACTTTTGTGTCGCCTGTTTTGTTGCTTTTTATGCTGCGTATTCATCAGCATTTCTGTCTTGTTTTCAGAGTCAGAATTGTTTTTATTGTCATGTTTGCGACCAGGTTCACAAACTATGTTTTTTTTCTTGGTGCAGACGTGCAACGTAAAACATAAAACATAGAATTTAGATCAAAAATAAGCTATAAAACTTTAAACTATAAGGCTATAAGGCAGACATGTCAAACTGGGGAAAAACAGTAATATCTTCACTTTACTGCGCGGATTTCGAACTACTCCTGGTATTATTACGCCTTACAATATAGTCCCCCCTTTTATCCGCTTAGAAAATCCACATTGTTTAATTTTGTGTAATTATACTTTGTAGTGGAACACTTCACGTAACCATATTTAAATAGGGAAAACGTGGAAGAGCTTGGTAGCTTCTATCTTGACCTGTTTTGGAGCTATAGAGGAGAGAGGGAGAGGCTAAATGCTAACGCCGTCTGCGCTGTGTTTACGTGACTGAAGGCACGGGTGAAGATCAGGTACACATGAACTCGTCAAAGCTCAGGTAAGAATATATCTCAGTATGGAAAAATGGGGGCCTGTTCCTTGGACACAACGGGCGACTCTTATGTAGAAAATCAATTTGAGTCAAAAACTGCAGCTGAAAGTGTGAAAACGATGTTACAATAATAACAATCAGGGGAAACATTTGGACATTTCCTGTTTGTCTTCTTTCCTAAACGTTTATTACTTTAAACTAAACTCCGCCGAGTTCATCTCCGAGGACAGTTCGGGACAAGAACGCTGTTGAGAAATTTGGCGCGTTTTCAAAACACCCTCACATTTTTCCGACAGATAACGGCTCCGTGTTTTTCAGATTTGTCAAAACAATCGGACGAGGCCAAGAGAGGAGAGCAAAATGTCCGCACCCTAATGAGTTCAAATGTTTTTTCATTTTCAGAGAGCGATGAACTTTTAAGGAACGGCGTCGTGGGAGGAATGGAGAAACCGCAGACTCTTCGGGCCATTTATTATCTGCGTGTCGACCCGAGGACTGATTATAATTTGTCTCTTTTTGTGGAGCAACATGTTTCAAGGTTAGAACCAGGATTACTTTTGTTGATATTGGAAAGCAAGGCGACTTCTTTAACCTCTAAACTCCCGCCTGAACCGAGAGCATTTTCTCCAGTTCAGCTTTACCCAAATCCTGTAGGCCAGTGTAACGCCTCATTTGAAAGCTAAGATCTACAAAACTCATCTAAATGGATCTTTTTCCTCACGTCATCAGAATTTTTTTCCCATCATTTTTTTTGGGTATTCAACTCATTTTTTTTCTTCATTTTTTGTTCACTTTTTGTCACATTTTTGTCATTTTTTGTGACATTTTTGGCACTTTTTCAATTTTTTTCGGAATTTTTTGGTCAATTTTTTGTCCATTTTTTGTCATTTTTATCATTTTTTGTCACTTTTTTGTCCATTTTTTGTCAAATTTTTGTGACAATTGTCATTTTTGTGTCAAATTTTTGTCATTTTGATCATTTTTGTCACATTTTTGTCACAGTTTTCTCACTTTTTTGTCACATCTTCATAATTGTTTTCGTCTCAGTTTTGTCGCTATTATCACACCTTTTTTTCCAGAAGCTTTTGGACTGGGGTAAAGCCAAATTGGAGAAAATGTGCTCGGTTCAGGTGGGAGTTAAGGGGTTAAACGTCTTACACTGTAAACGCATCGAAGAGGATGTGAACTTTCTATCCTTTTGCACTTTTGCAGATTAAAGGGACGAGCTTAATATAGAAGCTGCAGTTACACGTATGACCTGAGGTGGCAGTAGTGAGCATAACATGGCTAACTTGCATCTCGCCCCTTTAAGAGTTGCTTTAACAGATAAATAATAAACCTTCATCTTCTGTTTGGCTGCACACTTCATCTTTTGCTTTGACTTAATCCAACAAAAAGGTGGCGCCCTCTGCAGGTCGGTGGTGGATGAGTTTTTATACGGAAGTGAGTGCTTTATTTGTCATTGTACCAGTGTATTAGCCTAGCACCTGGAGGAAAAACCTGTCTGCCTTCAGTCTCCTCTGAAACGGTGCTCCGCCTCCTGGGTGTGTCCCTGTTTCAGAGGGTGGTGTCCTGCACTGCTCAGCTCCGCCACCTCCTCCTTCCTCCTGCGCAGCTCCCTCTGCTCCACAACAGTATTTCACCGTCTTATGGGAACAGCTTAGCAATGAATCTGTTTTATTCTCATTCGCGTAGCTGTGAGTCTTGCCCGGATACCTCCTCGTTTGTCCCTTTTTTTGTTTCCTGTAGCGCCTCTTGTGGCGCCTCCGCTGTGCTGCAGCCGTGGGGGCTCTCGGTGCCTCTTCAGTGTCTCAGAAGAAGAAATGTGTATGTCTCAAATGTCTTTAGCTCATAAGCTCATTGTTTACTTTGAAAAAAGCTGCATCATCAGTAGGGCTGGGCATCGCTAAATGGTGCCTACTTGGTACCGACCGAAAAGCTCCGGTAGAGGGCGGTATTGAAAACCTTTTTTTCTTTCAGTGCTAATTTTCGGTACTTTTTCTCTCCAAACGTCAATAAATGATCCACAGTGAGTCTAAAAAAGCCTGAACTCATGAGCAGCTTCAGCGCAAATGCAGAAGCAAAGCTGTAACTTACTCACACTTCAGTCATTATCAGAGATGGCAGAGCCGCGGACTGAGCCAGGACTAAACCAGGACTAAACCAGGACTAAACCAGGACTAAACCAGGACTAAACCAGGACTAAACCAGGACTAAACCAGGACTTACAGTAAACTGGATAAAAACCAGGACTTAACCTGGACTGAATAAGGAACTAGACTCTTAGACAAAGAGAAAAGTAGTGACAACAAGAAACACATGGGCTTTAGCTTTAGCTTCACCTTTAGCTTTAGCTTTAGCTTTACCTTTACCTTTACCTTTACCTTTAGCTTTAGCTTTAGCTTTAGCTTTAGCTTTACCTTTAGCTTTAGCCGCAGAGCCTGAAGTTACTGCTGTTGTTTAAACTCCAGCTGCACCGGAGCATTTGGGATCAAAGATTGTTTGTGTAAAAGGTGAGGCTCACTCTGCATTAGCCATGTTTGGAACAGTTCTGGTGCATTGTCAGTGACAGAGTGAGCGCTCTCACTATGTAACAGATCTGTCACGTGTGAGGAGCTTTCACTGTGGAACAGCTCAGTGAGTTTAGACAAGTTTATCTTCAGTAAACGGTCCTGATGTGGATCTGGTCTGTTCCTGCAGCTCAGGAGGTAATAATGTCCTTTCTCTCTTTTTTAATCACGGCTTTAGTGGGAATTCTGCTCAAAACATGAAGTTCCAGGCGATGCTGCTGCTCCTGTTTTCTGTTGTTCCCTGTTTGGACTTCCTCCTGAAACATACTTTTCTGATACACATTATTTTAACTCAATTAAAATAACACAAGTATCGAAAAAAGTACCGTTAAGGCACCGGTACCGAAAAGCAGGTATCGTTAAAGTAGTGGTATCCAGTAAGTAACGGTACCCAGCCCTATTCTCCAGGACTATTAGAATCATTTATTCAGACATTAAAACATTTGACGGATAAAGAGAGGACATTTTTATACATATAATCTGAAATGTGACTCTCTGCAGTAAAAAAAAATCCACTGAATCTCCACAAAAGCACGGCAGACGTACAAAAGCATCCATTAAAACAATAGAAAACTTGACTATCCTTTATTTCAATTATGGATATCTGTGATTATATTTTGCCTAGTCATATTCAATTAGTAAGAATAACAGTTGCAGATTACAGTGGCTTTAAACATTTTCACACCAAGCACCGCTTTGTAAAATACGCAGCAGCCGAGAAATCCCTAAATCTGGGCAACCCGGCTGAGAAAATGTTTTTGTAATTCTAATGCAGTGAATAAATGAGTGGTTTTGCTCAGAAATCCGGAGCTCCATTAGCGTCTCCGGCTTCACGGTCTTCACTCAGGCGGCTCTTTAGCGGCGGATACGGGCCCCCGATAGTAAATTAAATCTGCAGCGGCCAATAAGAGCGCATTAATAATGTACCACGCTCCAAAACATTTTAGAGGATGATGCAAAATGTTTGGCTCCAAAGTTCCACAGCAATCCATTTCAAACTTCTGCTTTAGATCAAGAGGCCACATAAATATGCAAGTCCAGTGTGAAGCTTCTGTACGGCAACAGGGCAGGGACAAAGCAAGACCTGCAAAACTCATCGAAACTGATCTTTTTGGTCTTTTTATACTCACTGCTGCCACCTCAGGTCATATGTGTAACTGCAGCTTCTATACTAAGCTCGTGCATGACGGCACTTCAGACCCGAAGTAACAACTTTCTGAGCGACAGTGCAGGATTTTAGAGGCGGTTGTGGATTTTAGAGGCAGTTGTGGTGATGTAGGGCAGGGTTAGGCAAGTTTGCATCGTGGAGGCCGATTTTCATCATTAGCTAAAACACCAAGGGCCGAATCTCACCATTGTAGCCTAAAGTTAAGAACCATTTTTATCAGTGGTTCTAAAGTGGTCCGGCTCCGAGACCCGCCATTACCTTAACGACAAGCTGTGACCCAAATAAAGCTATAATTTGTCATATATCGTATAAAATATTGTACGGTTTGACTGGACGGTCTGTGATCTTGGCCCGTCTGCTGAGGGATCCTTCGGCCCTGGGTCTCTATAGCCTGTCCGTCCATGGGAGTGGATCTCTCCTTCTGTGGTTCTCTCTCTTTTCTCCTGCCGGGTTTTTGAGTTTTTCCTTGCCGCGCCGCTCGTCGCTGCCTCCTATTGGACATTATATTTGCCATTATATTTGCCTGAACTTTTAATTGTCATATTTATTGCTCTGTTTTATTGCCTTAATGTTTGGTGCAGCCCTGTGAGGCGACTTCTGTTGTGATATTGGGCTATACAAAACCATTAAACTTGAAACTTGAACTTATTTGTTGTAAAATATTGTAAAAATGTTTTGTTTTCGGACTTGCTATCACTTTGCTATCAAGACAGAAATTATGATCGAAACAACCCAATTCCCCCCTGATGGAAAATATTGGAAAAAAAGTTCCCTGTAGGCTCGTGACCCACCAGTTGAGAATCACTGTTTTACATTATGTATGACCAAGTGGGATGTTCTGCAAGGACATTTAAAACTAAATACACTATAAAAAGACACTATTTCTCCCATTTTTAGAGTACTTTAACAGGTAAATGATCCTTTATTTGCATAAGAATATTTCTCAAAATCATATTGGGGGCCAGAGGTTCTCTGCTGGAGGACCAGATTTGGCCCTCGGGCCTGACGTTGCCTAACCCTGACATAGGGGGAGGAAAATACATGATTTGAACTCTGTATAGTCCCTTTAAAATGTATTTTGTAACGTATTCCGTCACTTTGTCTAATCAGAGTACTGTATTCTGAATACTTTGAATACTTTTAGAACATACTTTCACATGGAGTGTCATTATATTTATGTATATTGTGTATAATTACAAAAATGAAGACGATTGTTGTAAACTCACTTCCCATAAATGATGAGCTCTTTAACTCTGTCGGCCAATGGAGCGGCAGATACAGCGTCATGTGACACGTGTTTGTATGAACTGTGGCACGAGGCGTTTTAAATCTGTATTTTATTTTAGGAGGAAAAACAGGTCAAAAGTTCTTTCTTAAAGCAGTACTAAGCCCCGGCTCACATCAGCTCCGGTCCATGTTCGGTCCTGATCCAGCCCGGGTTTGCCAGTACAACGACCCTCCCCAATGAAGTGATAGTAACGTGTTTACCTTAATAAATTCTTCCCGTCGTTCCTCTGGGGGTGATACAAGTGTTAATGGGATGATTGGAGGGTCTTTCATCGCCCCCTGGTGTCTCTGACCAGATAACCACAATTGCAACTTGACTCCCACCGGGTCAGAGGTGCAATACACACTAATAGAATCACGAAGTAGAAGCTAACATGCTAACGGGCAAAGCTAACTGCGGGCTAGCACCACTTAAACAGTATTTACAGCCAAGTTTGAGTGAAAACAATTATCTCCATTGTGTAATTGGATGAACAATATCCCTCTGTCCCCTTGTCTTTTCTGTCAGTGTAGTATTTACTCTCACGGACAATTAATGAGTAAAAAACGTAACATGCTATGACACCTGCAGTGGCGCGTATGGCCTCTAGGGGCATGGGTTACTTAGTACTGCTTTAATAATGTGGTGTAATGTGGAACTAAATGTAGCCTAATGATATTTGGAAAGTAACGGTATGCCTGTGTTTAGTTACTCCCCAACACCGGTAATGCCTCATTTGAAAGCTAAGTAAGGGATAATGTATAGAACGCTGGTCATTATCGGGAAAATAAGCACCGACAGGGCGAACCTTTTGTTTCGCCCTGAAGGTGCTTATTTTCCCGATAATGACCAGCGTTCTATACATTATCCCGCTTATTATACGGCCATTTGCCAACTGAACACACACAACATAAACTACGTACACTTTTATGAAGGTCGAAAGGTTTATTTAATGACTTCCGCGACAAATAGTTCCCAAAAGTTTGCGCGTTGCTAGGCAACGTTTTGCTAGGCTAGAAGCAGCAAGGCTAGTAGCTAGCCTAGCCACTTAGTTGAAGGCGCAGTTGGAGTGGAGAAATGGTGAAAGTCCGACTCCCGCTAACTTCACGAGCAATTCCCCCAACTTCTCTCTCAGTGACGGGACAGAGATAGTGTCGCTACTACGTACGTGCGGAGTGATATGAAAGCACGAACTCCGTTGCCATTGGCAGCGTCATTATTTTTCTCAGAGGTCCTTTATCAGAAAATAATGACCGGTAGAACGTTGGGAAATCCCATTCAAATCAACGGAGCTTCTACTTACGCTGTGAAGAGCCGTATAATAAGTTTTTTTTAAAGCTTATAGATTTGGGAAATGACAAAGTGGAGAAAACGTGCTCGTCTCAGAAACTAAAAACATCTTAAGCGCATTGTTTAAGCCCTTAACTCCCACCTGAACCGAACACATTTTCTCCAGTTTGGCTTTACCCCAATCCAAAAGCTTCTGGAAAAAAGGTGGGAAAATAGCAACAAAACTGAGACGAAAACAATGATGGAAATGTGACAAAAAAGTGAGAAAAAATTGACGAAAAAATGACCAAAAATTGACAAAAAATTGACGAAATAATGCAAAAAATTTGAGAAAAATTTGACGAAAAAATTACAAAAAATGGACGAAAAAATGCCAAAAATGTCACAAAAATGTCACAAAAATGTCACAAAAAATTGACAAAAATTTGATAAAAATTTGACAAAAAGTTACAAAAAAATGACAAAAAAATGACAAAAAATGACAAAAAAAAGTTTAAAAAAAGACAAAAATGTGACAAAAAATGACACAAATTTGATTTAAAATTTGACAGAAAAAATGACAAAAATTTGACAAAAAAATTGACGAAAAATGACAAAAATGTGACAAAAAGTAAAAAAAATAAAAAAATGAAAAAAAAAATAATATCCATCCATCCATCCATCCATTTTCTTCCGCTTTATCCGGGGCCGGGTCGTGGGGGCAGCAGTCTCAACAGAGATGCCCAAACTTCCCGATCCACACACACCTCCTCCAGCTGTTCTGGGGGGACCCCGAGGCGACACCAGGCCAGCTCGGAGACATAGTCCCACCACCGTGTCCTGGGCCTTCCACGAGGCCTTGTCCCACTAGGACATGCCTGGAACACCTCCCGCGGGAGGCGACCAGGAGGCATCCGAAACAGATGCCCGAGCCACCTCAGCTGGCTCCTTTCGACGTGAAGGAGCAGCGACTCTACTCTGAGCTCCTCCCGGGTAACTGAGCTCCTCACCCGATCTCGGAGGGTGCGCCCAGCCACCCTGCGAAGGAAACTCATTTCGGCCGCTTGTATTCGCGATCTTGTCCTTTCGGTCATTACCCAAATCTCATGACCATAGGTGAGGGTGGGAACGTACAAAAAAGTAAAACAAAATAATTGTTGAAAACCCCTCAAAAATTATGGAAAAAAATCTGATGACGTGAGGAAAAAGATCCATTTAGATGAGTTTTGTAGGTCTTAGCTTTCAAATGAGGCGTTACACTGGCCTACAGGATTTGGGTAAAGCTGAACTGGAGAAACACCGCCTCACTGAACCTCGACTCTTCCGATTCCAAGCGCCTGATTACGCGCGCGGATCTTTTACATGCAGCGCGTTTATAAATCGCTTCCTTTGTCGCCTCCGCCCCCTCTCTCTCTCTCTCTCTCTCTCCCCCCCCCCCCCCCTCTCTCTCTCTCTCCTCTCTCCGTCTCTCTCTCTCCCTCGCCTTCAGTCGCGCGGAGGCTGGGAACGTGCGCGCATCGGCTGCAGCCCCCGTACATTCCCACAACGCAGCTCGCCGCGAGAGGAGCACGATGAGGCGGCTGCTTCTCCTCCTCTGACCGGGAAACCTTTACGTCCTCCTGTTCTTCCGTCCCCCCCCCTCCTATAACCTTTCTTCACGCCGCGTGGGAGAGAGCGTGTGGCGGCAGCGATGGACGCGAGCGCAAAGTGCTTGTTGACGTGACTTGTGTGTGCGCGCATCGCTGGAATCTCACGGTGAGTCGCCTTTTCTTTCCCCCCTTTTTCTAACGCAATGTTTAGCCTTTGTTGTTTGTAATGAGGTTTTAAAAAGCGGTGCCAAACGCCGGGGCTATTTTTACGCGCAACGTGACTGGAAAAGTTTTTTTTTTTTTTTTTTTGAAGCGACACATCTCCAGATATAACGGGGTCCATTGAGCGCAGAGGCGGCCGGGGCTCCTCGCGCCTCGAATGAATGTAGCCCTTTTTTCCCTTGATCGAACTTAAACGCGCTGGAAGTTGAATTGAAAAGCGCTACAGTTCAGTTTCTTCTGGGGGAGGATGGGTTTTTTTTTTTTTTTTGGCTGACTCGCCGCTTTGGCACGTTCGCGCTCGTGCGTGGGACTTTGTTGCAGGCTGGTTGCGTTTGTGGCTCGGACCAAAACAAAAGAGGCTCCAATAGGAGGAAGGACACTGGCGCTAAAAAGGGAGTTTTTTATTATTACAATGGCAAAGAAGCGGCTTTTTTATTGGGCTCTTTGGTGAAGTTATGCTTTGGTTTCTGTAAATGTTCTTTGTGTCCCGTTTCTTTGGTTTAGTTTCTGTCTTTTGCCGCTGAGCTGCTTGTCATCAGTGTTGGAGAGAAAAGACTTTGACATTTACAGAAAATGGAAAACTTGTCTTTTTGTACAGACCGAGGAGGTTTGTAAACTGACTAAAGTATGAAGGTTTTATTGAGGGAAAAATCATTTTGAGGCAAGAAAGTAGTTGTTTTTGAATTGTAAAGTATAAGATCATAGGACGTGCAGCATTTTAACCTCTCTCTGAAAGCCTTTGCTCCAGTTCAGCATTACCCAAATCTAAAAGCTTCGCGACTAGAGAGTTTACACATTTAGCTTTTTTACATTGCAGTGCATAAAAAATGTATTGCACAAGTTTTGTTTTCATTGCCAATCAACAAACACATTTAGTAACGAATGGGATTTTAGATCAGCCTCTCTGTGTAAAACTATATCACACTGTAAAGACAGTCTTGCTTACTTGAGAAAAAACACACAAAGTAGAGTCACCCTCTATGTCCAAAACCATGAATGAAAACAAGTTGATTAATATATTTTTTTTCCTCAATTTTTAAAACGATGTATTAGGTGTCGGATCGGGACTCGGTATCGGGCAATTCCCGAAATCAAATGACTCGGACTCGGGGGCAAAAAAACCTGATCGGGACATCCCTAGTTTACAGCCTGTGCCAATGTCATTTGAAAGCTAAGCCCTACGAAAGTCACCTGCCTTGTTTTTGTTTCGAAGTTTTTAGGCGTCATTTTTTGTGACACGTGACAATAAAACTGAGAAAAAGAGCTTAGTCCTTAGCTTTCAAATGAGGCGCTACACTGGCTTATACGCTGTAAACTCCAGTCGAGGAGGAGGATTTTAGATTTGGGTAAAGCCGAACTGGAGAAAATGTGCACAGTTAAGGTGGGGGTTAAGAGGTTAGAGTGTCTCAGTCTCTCAGGCTAAATGTGATGCCATTTTTATTATTTTTTATTTTTTGGATCAATTTCTTTTTTTATGAGTGTGATGCCATCATTGCATTTACCATTTTATCAGTGTACAGACATAGCCCCCCCCCCCCCCCCCCCCCATTTTCTTTCCCCCATCCCCCTTGAGATGTGATGGGCATCATATCAGTGGAATCATCAAATGAAAACAGACACGCTGAAAAAATACATTAAAGAAAGATCAAAACAGAACAAATAGAAATAAATAAAATAAAAGATAGAATCGATAAGAAAGAAAGTTAATACACGTTCAGGGCTGGGTTTAATTGATTGTTTGGTCGTTTTGAATCGATTTTAACCGATATCAAAAAACCCTTAAGTCGATTCTTTTTCCCATGATAATGCCATGTGACTTGTTTTGTTTGTGATTTTTGTTTTGGTTGAATATAAAGTACAGGATAAATGTGACTGCATTGGGGTCAATTCTTAAGTAAGACAAAAATGCAACAAATAAATGACAAAAAAAAGTCAAAAAATGTCTTTAAAAGTGACAAAAATGCAGCAAGAAAGTGACAAAAAAGTGACAAAAAATGTCCAAAAAAATGCCCAAAAAGTGACAAAAATGCAGCAAGAAAGTGACAAGAAAGTGACAAAAAAGTGACAAAAATTGTAAAAAAAAAAAAAAATAAACGTCTTTAAAAGTGACAAAAATGCAACAAGAAAGTGACAAAAAAATGTAAAAAAATGTAAAAAAAAAGTGACAAAAATGCAGCAAATAAGTGGCAAAAAAGTGACAAAGAAGCAACAAAGAAAATATGAAAAAGCAAAAAAACACGACAATGAATACACAATAAAGACCCTTCCAAAAAGTTTTTAAAAAATGATGAAAAAGCAACAAAAAGTGACTATTGGTTTTGTAGGCCTTAGCTTTCAAATGAGGTGTCCCGCTGTTGCTCTCCAGTCGAGAAGCTTTTAGATTTGGGTGAAGCCTTGGTTCAGGAGGTTAAATCCCCCACGGGTCTTCACACAGATGTTATTACTTTAAACCCATTTGAAAAACATCACAAACAGAGAATGGAGCAGCAGGTGCGTGAGAAGAACATAATAAATACATGTAGAGATAATGGAAGTTATGAATTCCTTCATGAATCTGTCGGGGTCAGAGCAGTGTTTAAACGGCTTCTCTTCTTCTTCTCTTGTTGTTTATATTCACCTGAATGTTTGCAGACTGGGCTCCGTGTGTTTAGAGGAGTTGATATCACAGCAGCAGTCGCTTCACCATCTCAAATGTGACTCATCCAGTGCATGATGGGAGCACGGCTGCAAATTCCACAAATTCTCAAACCCTGATGAGCTTTAATGGGAAATAACAGGGAATTTAAGGGGAAACAAAGAGATATGGGGAACATGTGAAACCTCATGTCTGAAGGATGACTGTCAGCCCAGTAAACATTGCGTTAGTTCACAGAGAACACGCCCTGGATCATTAAGGAGACCAAAACGTGAACAAATGATAGATTTTGGACATGTTTGCACAGGTGCCGCCGACAGGATTAGCTGGTTTTGATACTTGGCCGAACATAATCCCACGGAGACGTTCAAATCTCTGCGGAGGACGCTGTGTTGAGTAATCACAGTTAATGCGGCTTTTGTGTTGCTCATTGTGACCGTTTATGTAATGGTTAAAGAGGCTTCACACCAACAAACAACAGCACGATGTTCAGTGTTCCTTTGATTCTTCTCGTTTCCTCCTGTTTTTTCTGTAAACTGACAAAAGCACAAGTGACTTAGTGATTAGAGTTCAAGCATCTTTTTATCAAAGAACCTCAGGCCTGATCGCAAAACAGTAAATCCCACTGAGTCTGATCCAATCCATCAAAAAGACCAACTGGATCACATTCTGAGGGGGCGTGGTGTTAGTCTGAGGGGGCGTGGTGTTAGTCTGAGGGGGCGTGGTGTTAGTCTGAGGGGGCGTGGTGTTTGTCTGAGGGGGCGTGGTGTTAGTCTGAGGGGGCGTGGTGTTAGTCTGAGGGGGCGTGGTGTTAGTCTGAGGGGGGCGTGGTGTTAGTCTGAGGGGGCGTGGTGTTAGTCTGAGGGGGCGTGTTGTGAGTCTGAGGGGGGCGTGGTGTTAGTCTGAGGGGGCGTGGTGTTAGTCTGAGGGGCGTGGTGTTAGTCTGAGGGGGCGTGGTGTTAGTCTGAGGGGGGCGTGGTGTATGTCTGAGGGGGCGTGGTGTTAGTCTGAGGGGGGCGTGGTGTTAGTCTGAGGGTTGTGGTGTTAGTCTGAGGGGGCGTGGTGTTAGTCTGAGGGGGCGTGGTGTTAGTCTGAGGGGGCGTGGTGTTAGTCTGAGGGGGCGTGGTGTTAGTCTGAGGGTTGTGGTGTTAGTCTGAGGGGGGCGTGGTGTTAGTCTGAGGGGGCGTGGTGTTAGTCTGAGGGGGCGTGGTGTTAGTCTGAGGGGCGTTGTGTGTTAGTCTGAGGGGGCGTGGTGTTAGTCTGAGGGGCGTGGTGTTAGTCTGAGGGGGCGTGGTGTTAGTCTGAGGGGGGCGTGGTGTTAGTCTGATGGGGGCGTGGTGTTAGTCTGAGGGGCGTGGTGTTAGTCTGAGGGGGGCGTGGTGTTAGTCTGAGGGGGCGTGGTGTTAGTCTGAGGGGCGTGGTGTTAGTCTGAGGGGGCGTGGTGTTAGTCTGAGGGGGGCGTGGTGTTAGTCTGAGGGGGCGTGGTGTTAGTCTGAGGGGGGCGTGGTGTTAGTCTGAGGGTTGTGGTGTTAGTCTGAGGGGGCGTGGTGTTAGTCTGAGGGGGCGTGGTGTTAGTCTGAGGGGGCGTGGTGTTAGTCTGAGGGGCGTTGTGTGTTAGTCTGAGGGGGCGTGGTGTTAGTCTGAGGGGGCGTGGTGTTAGTCTGAGGGGGCGTGGTGTTAGCCTGAGGGGGCGTGGTGTTAGTCTGAGGGGGCGTGGTGTTAGTCTGAGGGGCGTGGTGTTAGTCTGAGGGGGCGTGGTGTTAGTCTGAGGGGGGCGTGGTGTTAGTCTGAGGGGGCGTGGTGTTAGTCTGAGGGGGGCGTGGTGTTAGTCTGAGGGTTGTGGTGTTAGTCTGAGGGGGCGTGGTGTTAGTCTGAGGGGGCGTGGTGTTAGTCTGAGGGGGCGTGGTGTTAGTCTGAGGGGCGTTGTGTGTTAGTCTGAGGGGGCGTGGTGTTAGTCTGAGGGGGCGTGGTGTTAGTCTGAGGGGGCGTGGTGTTAGCCTGAGGGGGCGTGGTGTTAGTCTGAGGGGACGTGGTGTTAGTATGAGGGGCGTGGTGTTAGTCTGAGGGGGCGTGGTGTTTGTCTGAGGGGGCGTGGTGTTAGTCTTACTATCCCGGCACCAGAACCAGTCCAGAACCAGCACCTTGGTGGAAAAGCCCTTGAGGACTCGTTTTAAAGCCCTGACTTTCTTCACAAGTTTATTCAAACGCGAAACAACGCCTCATTTTGAAGCTACACAGACCTTTTCCTTATTTTGTTTCACATTTTTCACCTTCTTTTTCCTCACATTTTTGTTCCTCTTTTCAAGACGCTTTTAGGGTAAAGCCAGGACTGTAGAAAATGTGCTCGATTCAGGTCAGGTAACAAACTGATATCTGTAAAAGTGAAAATCTTCTTCTCTCAGAGCTACAGCGCATAAACCAGATCCCCCCCTCCCCTCTCGCTGGCCTGATCCGGGCCGTCCCGCCTGCGGAGAGCCCTCGTCCTCCGCCGGGATTAGCCTAAATGAAGAGTTAATTGTTTCTAAGTCTCCTGCTCTGGAAGCCTTGTTAGCGCTCATTAGCCTCATTAGCCTCATTAGCGCCGCTCCGCACAGAGCGGCCGGGGCTTCTCTCCGAGATGTGAAGCGAGTGGTTCTGTCACGGCATTAGTCACGCGTTTGCACGAGGCGGAGACGGCGCTAAAGACGACCGCGGCGCTCCAGAGGGAACCAGACTGACGACACCGAAGGACCGGCCTCGGAAACGTAAACGGAAATGTTTAGGGGCCTCGGCGGAGATGTTTTGACATTTGGAATCGTGTCTGATCAGTGGATGTGGGAGACACAGGTGTACTCCGTGTTACGCATCAATCTTTTTGTGCAGTGACTCAGCTCCGCGAGGCTGATTAGCAAAAGCTCCAACAGCTTCCTCGGAAACACAGAGCTTTCAGTGCGACAGTGAAATGTATAGAAGTAACATGAGGAGTTGGTGCAGCTCAGAATCCGACTGTGATAATTATGGTAATGGTTGGGCTTGGTTTATGGTTATAATATATCTAATCTGGTTCTGCTCTCCCCAAAATTTCATCCACTGAGCGGCGCTGTGATCAAAAAGTGACTCCGTTCGTAGCCTAGCGCACTTCCTGTTATTATACTGCATTCAGACGAACACGATGGAGACTTTTCTGCTCTGTTTTATTGCCTTAACCCCTAACTCCCACCTGAGCCGAGCACATTTTCTCCAGTTTGGCTTTACCCCAGTCCAAAAGCTTCTGGAAAAAAAGCGGTGAAAATAGCGACAAAACTGAGATGAAAACAATGATGGAAATGTGACAAAAAAGTGACGAAAAATGTATGAAAAAGTGATCAAAAATGTCACAAAAATGTCACAAGAAATTGACAAGGAAATGACAAAAAATGTACCAAAAAATGACACAAATGTGACAAAAAATGACAAAAATGTGACAAAAAATGACAAAAAATGTGACAAAAAAATGACAAAAAATGACAAAAAATGACAAAAATGTGATTAAAGAAATGACAAAAAATGTGACAAAAAAATGACAAAAATTTGATTAAAAAAATGACAAAAAATTGCAAAAATGTGATAAAAATTTACAAAAAAATGACTAAAAAGTTACAAAACTGAGTTGACCACCCAACAAAAAAATGATGGAAAAAAAAAATCTGATGACGTGTGGAAAAAGATCCTCTGAGTTCAGGCGGGAGTTAAGAGGTTAATGGTTTGTGCAGCCCTGTGAAGAAACTCCTGTTGTGATATTGGGCTAAACAAAACCATTGATTGATTTAGACGTCGGGGCGAGTGATTTTAAATGTGTTCTGAAGCAAAGGAAGGAGCGACTGACTGAAAAAGAACTGCTGTTTTAGTTCCAGCTAGTCCCTCTTTGTGACTGTCATGTCCTCTGGATCTTTAACTATAGCTTTACCCATGGTCTACGCAGCGAAAGCATTGAGACATTTTCTGTTTGGAGATTTCTTTACAATTCTCTTTTTGATAAACGTACTATGATTTTCAGCATAATGTTTGCTGCTCGGGGCTGCACAGTTTGGAGGGAATATCAGGAGCAGCAACATTTGAGAGAGTCCTGTGCCTTTAACCTCTTAACTTCCACCTGAACGGATTCCATTTTCTCCAGTTTGGCTTTACCCTAGTCAAAAAGCTTCTTGGGAAGAAAGCAACAAAACAGCCACAAAAAATGAGAAGAAAACAAGGATGTAAACGCAACAAAAAGAGACAAAAATGTGACAAAATTCAACAAAAATTCAACAAAAATGTGACAAAAATTCAACAAAAATGTGACAAAAACTCAACCAAAAATGTGACAAAAATTCAACAAAAATGTGACAAAAATTCAACAAAAATGTGACAAAAATTCAACAAAAATGTGACAAAAATTCAACAAAAATGTGACAAAAACTCAACCAAAAAGTGACAAAAATTCAACCAAAAAAAATGACAAAAAATCAACAAAAATTCAACACAAAATGTGAAAAAAATTCTACAAAAAAATGACAAAAATTCAACAAAAATGTGACAAAAATTCAACAAAAATGTGACCAAAAAAACAAAATAAAAAAGGCTACACAACACAGCAACAACGCGAGGAAAAAGATCAGTTTTGTAGGTCTTAGCTTTCAAGTGAGGTGTTACACAGACCTAAATAATGGCCAAAGAGGACAGAATGCATTTGGTTCAGGCGGGTTTTTAACATGGTTAAAAAATGTTAAAAGCCCAGACTTGTTCACCACAACTGCCTCTAAAATCCTGTCACTCAAAAAGGTGTTAATCCGGGTCTAAAGTGCCGTCATGCACGAGCTTAACATAGAAGCTGCAGTTACACGTATGACCTGAGGTGGCAGTAGCGAGTATAAAATGACTAACTTGCATCTCGCCCCTTTAATGAGACGCCGCGGAGACGGGACAGAGACAATGACACCGAAGCCTTTGCAATTTGCTAATTTGGAATCGATCGTGTTTGCCGGCCGGTTTAACGGCGGCGGCCTGGTGCAGGGATCACTTCATCAGAGCGCGGCCTCCGGCGCCGAGCGGCCGCATCAATCTCAATAAAAACAATTCTGCTCATGCACCGCGCGCTCAAGGTCTCTCCATGTACGGCGCATTAAGACTCACCGGATAATGGGAGCTGAAGGCTGCGTTCGAATCAGACGACGGGAAGACGAGGACCGAGCCGGGTCTGAAATCAGGACTAGACCGGGATCAAGACTCAGGCTCAATGATGAGAATCTTAATTTTAATCTTAGAGTTAAAAAGGGCCAAACTCACCCTTTAAGAGGCTTATTTTATGACGTTTTGTCGCTTTGAGCTGGAGATTTATCCAGGAAGTGACTCCAACATGGCTTATTCATGTTTGGTATCCACGTGTAGCACAAAAGGCTGTGACCGAGATGACGCTGTAATCCAAAATGGTCGTTTCCTTTGTGGGAGAAACATACACAGGGCGCATGTGCCGACAAAGAGACTAAACTTGGTTCTTTTGGCCGGGACAGAGCACGTTAACACACCGAGGCCGCCCTGTTTTGGGGATTTATCTGTAAAGTGCCAACAATCCAGACCATTTTTCATGATATTTGTAGCACCACAGTGTATTCGATGTTATATCTATGGACACATGACATGGCTCGTTTGAAAGGTGAGACTCTAAGCCAGGGGGAGGCAGGTTTTCTTAACGGCCAATTTTTTCCATTGTAAAAACACCGAGGGCCAAAGCCGCCAGTTTTAGACCAAAGTAAAGCAACACACTGGAAAAAAATGATTTAAAATTGCTTGAATAAAGGTTCTTTATGTTGAATTTGAGTCTGTTTGGACTAATGCAAGCGAAAGATACAAACGCTGATGCCAATGGAACACAACAAAAAGTGAATATCAAGCATTGGCTTAAATGACTTGAATTGAGGAAATGTATCTTGTTTTGAGCGGTTTTCACTCATTTAGACACTTTTTCCTGATCGGACCAAGTTCGCTTTGCTTGTTTGAGGACATTTCAGACCAGTTCTCGGGTAAATCTCGCTTGAAATAAGAAAGTGAAATTGCCAATGAGATAAGACCAATTTTCTTTCCCCATTGGCAAAGAAAATGACCTGAAATAAGGACGAAATGTATCGAAACGAGTCAGAAACATCTCAGAACAAGTGAAATAATCTCGGACAAATGCCCGAGAACTTCTTAACTCGTCAAAACAACTAACATTTGGATTATTGTGCTCAAATTGAGATGTTCATACTGATCTAGTTAAATACTTTTTGCAGTGAACGAGCATAAAACCCACTTTGAAATCAGACAAATGAACTTTACTTTTAAAAAGATTTGTTTTTCACTTGAAATTATACAATATAATCTGAGTTAAGAGAATAATGACTTGTTCCATTGGTGATAAGATGTTTTATCTGATCTAAGACCAAATCTACTCAAAGCTTAGATTGAATCTCTTAATTCAAGTAGGTTTCTGTCATTTCTTCCTTAAAATTATTATTATTTTTCCAGTGCACTTTCTACAAATGCCAGAGTTGTGCATAATATAAGACCTCATTGGGTGTATTGACAGTATTTCTCCCATTTAACCCTAAAAATGTTGAAGTACTTTCTGATTTGTGTCATGATATTTCTCTAAATCATCTTGAGGGCCAGAGGTTCTGTGCTGGATTTGGCCACCGGGCCTGACGTTGCCTCCGCAGGTGAAAACAGTTTAATTCTTCGTGCCTCGGTTCCTGAGAAATCAACGCTAAACAGAGGCTGAAAAAAAGGCAAAACAGCTTATTCAAAAACTAAACAAGATCCAAAATCCATCTGAAACATAAGCTGTGTTTCACTCACACATCTTTTTAGAGACGAGAAGGTCTTGGCTTTCAAATTAGGTATCACAAGCTCTCCAGTCAATACGCTTTGGGATTTGGATATAAATAAATGTTAATCCAAACCCTAAAGTGGCAGGTAAGTGGTTAAAGCAGCGATATGGAAACCTGTGGGAGGCTCCAGTGGAAATCCAGCTCATTTTCTCTGGTCCTGATGCTTTAACCTTAGTTTTTTTGCCCCTAAACCTCCGTAGTTACTCTTGCTTTAGTCCTGCTTTAGCCCTGGTTTATTCCCCTTTCACTCCTGACTCCCGTCCTCTTTGAAGATAACGTTACTCAGATAATCGCGTCGGCCACAATTATGCAAATCCTCGGCTGGCCTGAAATGGGACGCGACTTTCCCGCCCCGCGTGTTTGTCTTGTGGAGCTTTGAGGCGGCGCTTCTCGTCACATAATCCACACGGAGGCGTTTGCAGATGAGGAATCACCACCACGGCCAGCGGACACCATAGAGTCGATTCGGGCATTTAGATTAAAAATGAGCAGTTTTCTTCCCCCGAGTTCTGTCCAATGCCATGAACATTTCACTCACATTAAGATTATTTATACCACGGTCTGGGTGAATGCTGGATTCTGATTGGCTGGTGCATTATTCTGGTATAACCGCACACGTAGTCCGGTAGTTAAATCACTGGGATATCACTCAGCTGTGGGCATCGCCATAGCAACGCATGACACAGCTGAATCAGATAAACACGTAATTAGTGACTGACAGGAACGTATGAGATGGATTTTGTTTAATTTCAACGTTTTTGGCCAAAACAAAACGTTTGATAAATGTTTGTAGAGGAGAGTGAGCAGCTAGGTTAGCTACTGTTAATAACATATGAGCTTTACATTTCTATTGAAAACGGTTAAGGCTATTCATCATTTTCAGGCGTACATAAAATGATCCTGCATTTAAACATATTTGTCTGGATTAGTAAAGTCAAACATAAAAGTTTGAGTTGGGGGGGCTCAGGTGTGAGCGACTCCACCGCAGCTGTTTCCATAAACAGTTGAGCTGGTTGAGCTAGCTAGCTTTAGCTTCAGGTTAAACAGCGTAAAAGTGAAATAACTCCTGCCCACGAGTGCCGCATATCGGTGTTTACTTCCAGGGAAAAGTGTTTCCGGGTTAGTCCTGTTGTGTTGTGATTCTGTGCTGATGTTGTGTCGTTGAGCCTGACTGAGATCCTCGTAATAGCTGCGGAGAATGACTCGCTCTGAGACCAGCCTTCAGTGACCGGCTAATAACCCACACAAAATAGTCCCGTAGTCTGGCATATTTAGTGAGTTTAGTCAAAGAAAAAAACATTCATTATAAATGTTACGTTTGTGGGACCCTGGTATAAGCGGATTAAACAACGAGGAGCCGCGTTAGACGTTATAATGACTCCGCTGCGCGTCGTGCATTATAACCGTCTAATGCGGCTCCTCGTTGTTTAATCCTTACTTGACCTTTATTTGAGTAACTGTGACTTTCAAGTAAAAAAAAACCTGCCAGTGGAATGAGTTTGCACTAATAATAGAAAAGATACTCGCTTTTTTACTGGGCCACTCACATAAAGAGCAAATGTACTTATTTCAAGAAGATTTTACTCATTTTACTTTTCTGATCTGAAAACACCCTTAGTAACATGTTTACTTCAATAAATCCTTTCCGTCGTCCCTCTGGGGGTAAAACAAGAGTTAAAGGGATGATTGGAGGGTCTTTCATCTCCCCCTGGTGTCTCTGGCCATAAAAACACACTTGCAACTTCGCTGCCGCCAAACTGGAATCACCAATACACACTAATAGAATCACGAAGAAGAAGCTAACAGGCTAACGGGCAAAGCTAACTGTTGGCTAGCGTCACTTTAAAGATGATCTCCGTTGTGTAATTGGATGAACAATATCCCTCTGTCTTTTCTGTCAGTGTAGTATTTACTCTCACGGACAATTGATAACTTTCTACGACACCTGCAGTGGCGCTTATGGCCTCTAGGGGCAGGAGTTGCTTAGTTCTGCTTTAACAACATCTCCAGTCGCTCCTACAGACTCCACACTTTAGATTTTTTGTGTGGGATTTTTAACATGTTTAATTCCTGCCTGAGTTATTGAGCTTTGAAGCCAAAACAACAAGGAAAATTCTGACTTTATACAGATGTTTTTTTTACTAAACAAGATCCATAAGTTTAAAGGGATGTTTCAGGATTTGTGACATAGGGCCTCATTTCCTAGTTATCCAGAGTGTTGCTGATTTCTGGAGATATTTTTTTGGGAATTCATGCAGTTCTTGTATTTGAAGAGTTTCCTGGTGCTAGGCTAATGCAAGGCTAGTGCATTTCTATGGTATCAGCTAGCCTGCATTAAAAACAGTGTGACCACAGAGCACCTGAGGCAAATCACTTATAACACCAGACTAACCCACTAACGTTTCACCTGCAGCGTCGCCTCAGTCTTTCTCAATCCTGCTGCTGCGGTGCATTCTTGGGGCCGGTCTCGGTTTGGATCTCAGACCTAAACAAAGTCCCGGACTGACCGCGGTCTGTCTGGGCCCGGCTTTAAAGTCAACATCTCTGAGCGTTTATCACCGGAGCGCGGAATGTCCCACCGCGGCGCCGCCGGCCCACCTGGAACCCGCGCACATTCCTCCGCCCGCCCGCCCCGGCGGCCGCCCGGAATCCAAACACAGGCTCTCCGGGTCGGCTTTACCCAAATCTGAAAGCTTCCGGAGAGAAAGTGTCAAAACAGCGACGGAGACGAGGATGAAAACGCGATAATAATGTGACAGAAGAGCAAAGAAAACAGGCCAGAAAAGCAGCAATAACTAAATCACCAAACTCGACAAAAAAGCATAGATTAAAAGAAAAAGATAAGAAAACAAACAATGAAAACATGACAAGAAAGCAATGAAAAGGCAACAAAAATGACAAAGACTCAACAAAAAAGCCACAAAAGAGGGATAAAAACACGGCAAAAAATCATTTAGAAAAGCAATGAAACAATAACATAAATCGACAAAAACGCTTCAAAAATGAAACGAAAACACGCCGACACTTCAGGCATGTTTTTAATGAGGGAATGACATAATAACATGATGTAAAGCTTGAAAAAGTTTAACTTCGCTAAAGGAGAGAAACAGCGCCCCCAATTTGACGCTGGTGGCCAAAAAGTGTACTGCATCCATATTTACAAATGAGAATGAATGGGAGAGAGTTGGTATTAACCATACATGGCGCAAAAGTAGGTCACCTTTTGGCGGGCCAACAAAATTGTTCCATGGTTGGCCCGCGAGCCCCACTTTGGGCACCCCTGGGTTAACACATTGAGTGCCAAAACTGGAAAAAACAACTTTTTGTGTTTTTTGTTGTTGTTTTGTTTTAATAGAGTTCGGGAAAATTCACAGTTACCATGGAGATCAGCCATCTTTGCAGCTGCTAGCATGCATTTTCCATAGAGAAAAAAGCCGTGGAACAGCTCCGGTAGCTGCTGAGTTACTGCTGGTAAATCCATCTAACTCACTGTGGTGTCCAAGTGTTTTAATGTGAACAATGACTCCAGTATTTTAACTTTTAAAATCTCCATTGGATTATAATTGGTGCTAATCCCATGATGCTTAGCGGTATGACATCACATTCCCGAACTCTATTGCAAAACGATGCACAGAGACAAACTGCTCAGCTTCACCTAGCGGTAGCGGCTAACCTCTCTCCTCCGCCTCCTCCATCTTGTCTCCTTTCTTAATAAATCCATTGAAATACGTTCCGCTTCTTGGCGTCGCCGACTTTTATCTCCATTTGACAGAACTTTAGCCAAGTTGAAGCTTCGTAGTAGCAGTAAGCTAGCACTGCGGTGTTGTGACATTGTTGACACTGTTGACCAATCGGGACACGCCCACAAACACAGGCCTGTCTTTGCGGATTTGGGGTCAGTTTAAGAAATCGTTTAAGATTTGATAAATCGTGTAGTGTGTTTTTTCCGACGCCGGTACTTTAATGATACTTGGTTTACGATACAGACACTAAAACACCTTATTCGCCTCCATTACTTAAATATTTGTCGTCTAGGATCAGAAAACAGAACAATGACATTAACTGATTCCATAAAAGACTTTCTATTATAGATTTGCGTCATTTATTTGAAAGTTTCACTTCCTTATTGGACACTGACAGGAAGTGTTTGCTGATGGGGAAACAAAGAAGAAAAAAACAAAACACACTTTCTATATTTACTCCAGAATTGCTTCAACAACAAATGCTGAATCATGAATGTAGTTTTTGGAGCGGAGCAAAGTGGTTCCACAGCCCATAATTACAGACATAATGGAGAATGTGAACACGATCAAACAATCTGCTGTGAAAAAGCATCCACATGGGCGACTTAGACTTCACGTTATTTGTGTGTGATGAATAAGTTTAAAATCCACTAGAAAACGTCTTGAAAGAACATACCTCCTTCCTCCTCAGCGAGGCCACGCCCCCTTGTATGACACGATGTCGTCTGTATCGAGGTCAACGGGAAATGAGTGAAACTGCTCTGGAACGTTACCTCTGTCTATGTCACTTCCTGTCAGCAGCTTTATTAAAATTCCTGCTTCACTGAAATATATTTTCAAAAGCGTTAAAACCTGTCACATGCACTTTAAAGGATCTGTATCCTGCTGTTTTAGCCATTCTAAAGTAAACAGGCATTTATATGATATATTGTCATTCCCCTCTGGGGCCAGGACTCCCCTGAAAAAGAGATTCTTAATCTCAGTGGGACTATCCTGGTTAAATAAAGGTCAATAAATAAAACATGTACAATAGGTGAATCCTCCAGCCAGGTGATTCTGACCATCAGCCTGGCTCCACATCTGGAGATGGGTCCCCGGGGGCGGCACTGCCGTCGACCACTGCTCCTTACGGGTCGCCCCAGTGGCATCGAAGGATGGGTCAAATACAGAGGACACATTTCCCTACGGGGACAATAAAGTCCTGATAAAGGACCTTTAAAGATGAGACGCTGCAGGTGAATGGGAGAAAAAAAAAGAAAAGGACAGATATCAATGTGAAACTTCTGCTGCAGATCACTGATATAAACATCAAGGAAAACAGCATTGCAATTTTTCTGTCATTTGATGTTTTCACATAAAAATAAGACATTTTATGCCTGTCAAAATTACCTTTATTTTCAGTAACAAAATCTAACTAATGAATAGACCCAGATTTAAATTCATCGTCTATTTTGTTTTTGTATTTTAATTCGATTTTTTCAGATGGGATTGTGGATCTGGTTTAGTTTAAGCTATTTTGCCTTGTTTTCTTGTGTCCAAAGCTCAATAAATCAGGCTTTAGGAACTGGATTAAAGTCAGTCCTGTTGCTGACATGACCAAGGTGCGTTTGTTTCTGCTTTTAGGCTTGTTGGATTTGCTTAAGTCCGAGGTCGGAGTGGGGACGGCTCCTGAACCACCATCCAAACACCCCCACTCTGCTCTCACGGAAACAAACTTGGAAAAGAAGACTTGATATTTGCCATTTGCTAATTTGCAACCGTTCAACAATCCAGCCTTTTCAATATTTCAGTCCTGGAGCTTTACTGTTTCCCTGGCATCCGCGTCCTCCTTTCCTTTTCGCCGCGCTCCTTTGTGACTGACGGCTTTATTTCTCCGACTGAAGCCGGCGTTTCCAGGACGCGGCGGCGGAAACCCCGGCACGAGCGCGTCGCCGCCGTGGTATGAATTTCTTTTGTCCCTGAAACAAACGCACCTTCTGTTAAGTCTCTTCTCCTCAAAGCGCGTTTTGTTTTTCGCCGCTCTCTGTTCTGCCAACTTTCCCACGTCTGAACGAGGCGCGGGAGGATGAGTCGAGGCGCGGGAGGATGAGTCGTGTGGAGGCTGCTCCTCGGCTCTGCGTTACCATCGCATGTGCGGCTTTAAAGAATCCTACGCTTTTGAAGTACTCGCCAGGAATATCTGCTGTACCAGTATTGTTCTAGATCATCAGGGTTTCTACAGGTGGCAGCCAGTCATTTTTCATGCTTTTTGATGCCTATATAATATTTCTTCTTCTTTTTCTTCTTCTTCTTCTTCTTCTTCTTCTTCTTCTTCTTCTTCTTCTTCTTCTTCTTCTTCTTCTCCCTCTCCTCCTCCTCCTCCTCCTTCTTCTCCTTCTCTTTCTCCTTCTTCTTCTTCTTCTTCTTCTCCTTCTCCTCCTTCTCCTCCTCCTTCTTCTTCTTCTTCTTCTTCTTCTTCTTCTTCTTCTTCTTCTTCTTCTCCTTCTCCTCCTTCTCCTCCTTCTTCTTCTTCTTCTTCTTCTTCTTCTTCTTCTTCTTCTTCTTCTTCTATATTTAATATCTTGTTTTGGACTTGTGATGCACCGATCCAATACTGGTGTCGATTATCGGAGCTGATACTGGAAAAAAAAAGAAAAAATCATTATTGGAAACAAATATATGATACAGAGCTGATATCAGTTATAAGTTTTGGCCGCTTTAAAGCTGCCTTAAAGGGATATTTCAGGATTTTTCACATAGGGCCTCATTTCCAAGTTATGTTTGAAGAGTTTCGTGGCGCTAGGCTAGTGCAAGGCTAGCGCATGTCTATGGTATCAGCTAGTCTGCATTAAAAACAGTCTGACCCGCTCCACAGAGCACCTGAGGCAAATCACTTATAACACCAGACTAACCATATAAATATCTGTGTACATAGAATAATTTTAACCATTTTGCATTTAAAAGATCTTATATTTGAGCAGCATCGGCTTCGTGGTTGTATAAGCTACGCAGCGGCGGAGTGATCTGCTAGAAAATAGTCCCTCAAAATGCGATCATTCATGTGATGTAGGTCAGTTATATTCCAAAAATTATTAAAGAGGGGGTATTCTGCTTTTTTCAGTCACATAGCACCAGTCTATATCACACTACAATGATGACCAAACCTTCTGTTGGTCTGTAAATGCAGTAAATTAGAATAACTGCCTTGTATAAAATCGCTCTCTCAAAATGGCTGTAGTGAATGTCTTGAAATAGGCCTCTGTCTCTTTAAGAACCTCTGAGCCTTTCCGACACGCCCCCTCCACACGCTGTCTGTGGCATTAGACATTTATATGGTTAGTCTGGTGTTATAAGTGATTTGCCTCAGGTGCTCTGTGGAGCGGTTCAGACTGTTTTTAATGCAGGCTAGCTGATACCATAGACATGCACTAGCCTTGCACTAGCCTAGCACCACGAAACTCTTCAAACATAAGAACTGCATGAATTACAAAAAAAAATATCTCCAGAAATCAGCAACACTCTGGATAACTAGGAAATGAGGCCCTATGTCAAAAATCCTGAAATATCCCTTTAAGCGATGTCTTTTTTTCGCCCCTCACTCCTCTCCACACTGATCAGACCACACGCTGCTCTGATTGCATTCAATGAGCTGCGGAAATCTCATTAATCTCCTGTGAAACACACATTCATCAGATAAATAAGATCTGTTCAAAGTAAATGTTTTGAGATTGACATTTATTTGCTAAACTGCAACTTTCATGAAAGTCTGTCCCTTTTTTGGGACATTTAGAACAGAATAATTCCATTTAGAACTAAGTTTACAGCGCAGTACTTTTTTTCCCCGCAGCCCTTGAACGCCTCTGCCTCTCCTCCGGTGCTGCTTTGCTTTGTGAGGAACAAAAGGAGGAAAAAGACCCGAGGCTCCTGTAGATACTGGATTAATAAACAGGAGGATTTCAGCTGCATCAGAGCAGGTCGGTCACATGTTTGTCAGTTCACCATCTTTATCTAAACCTCTGTCATAATGCTAAACTGTTAGCCGCTAAACTGTTAGCCGCTAACTGTCGCATCTCTTGTTCACAAAACGGGATCGCTTAGAGCAGCTTTAAAAACTTTCACCAACTAAATCTCAGTGAATATGGGCTGAATAGTATCTCATGCCCCTGGAGGCCATAAGAGCCACTGCAGGTGTCGTAGCATGTTACGTTTTTTTACTCATTAATTGTCCGTGAGAGTAAATACTACACCGACAGAAAGGACAAAGGCACAGAGGGATATTGTTCATCCAATTACACAATGGAGATCATTTTTTTCACTCAAACTTGGCTGTAAATACTGTTTAAAGTGACGCTAGCCCACAGTTAGCTTTGCCCGTTAGCCTGTTAGCTTCTTCTTTGTGATGCCATTAGTGTGTATTTCTGGGCAGAGACACCAGGGGGAGATGAAAGACCCCCCCAATCATCGCATTAACACTTGTATTACCCCCAGAGGACTACGGAAAGGATTTATTAACCCCTTAACTCCCACCTGAACCGAGCACATTTTCTCCAGTTTGGCTTTACCCCAGTCCAAAAGCTTCTGGAAAAAAGCTGTGAAAATTGCGACAAAACTGAGACGAAAACAATGATGGAAATGTGACAAAAAAGTGAGAAACATTGACAAAAAAGTGACGAAAAATTGATGGAAAAAGTGGCAAAAATGTCACAAGAAATTGACAAAAATGTGACCAAAAAAATGACAAAAATGTGACAAGAAATTGACAAAAAATCGCAGAAAAAATGACAAAAAATTGATTAAAAAAAATACAAAAATGTGACAAAATGTGACAAAAAAATGACAAGAAATGCCCAAAAAAAAAGACAAAAATGTGACAAAAAATGACCAAAAAAAAGACAAAAATGTGACAAAAAATTGACAAAAAATTGACAAAAATGTGATTACAATTTGACAAAAAAAAATTACAAAAAATTTGACACAAAAAAGACAAAAATGTGAGAAAAAAAAGTTACAAAAAAAAGACTAAAAAGTTACAAAAAATGACAACAAAAAAAAAGACAAAAATGTGACAAAAAAAAGACAAAAATGTGAGAAAAAAATGACAAAAAAATGACAAAAAAAGTTACAAAAAATGAGTTGAACACCCAACAAAAAAATGATGGGAAAAAATCTGATAATGGAAGGAAAAAGATCCTCTCGGTTCAGTCGGGAGTTAAGAGGTTTAGGTAAACAAGTTACTTAGTTCTGCTTTAAGAGCCTGGAGAATTCAGTCCCAAATGTATTATTATTTATAGCGGGAGTAGTTTTAGTGTTTTTGACAAATGCAGAAGAGATAGTGGAGTAATGAGGGGTAATCCTTGTGTGCAGACAGTTGTGGTGTTTAGTCCCAGTATGGCGGGTCCTCAGCAGCTTTGAGGACGGGTCAAATGCAGAGTTTCCCTACAGCAGACACGGGCATGGGAACAACAGTGTCGGCCACATTGATAAAAGCACGGCACGTTATCCGTCTGACTCGATTGTCTTTCTAAAATGCCCTTGTCTCGTCCTTTTATCTTCGCTTTTTAAATGGACCAGCAAACCGGGAAGACGAAGTGAATTGAATATTCAAACAGGGTTATAAATCACAAAACTCTGCTGTGGATGTGTTTTTGCTCATTTACCGCTCGGCTGCTTTAAAGTTTTATTTACATGACATGCATTTCCAAGTCTAAACTGAATCCCGCTGAAAGCATCTGTAATTTTAATCCAAATGTGTAAAGAGTGATGAAGGAAACCAGTGGGCGACTCGCAGACACAGACGGAGCCAGATCAGAACCGACTGAAATGGTAATTATCCCGTCTTTGTGGAATCCAAATTGTTCCATCAAAGAGGTTAAGATCACGCGGCTCATGTGACACCAGTAAAAGAGACTGTGTTAATGCGTCTCTGTCACATAATAATCATCTATTTGGATAAAGTTTTTAATATATTCAGTCAAATCTCACAGCACGAACCCAGGCGTGACACTTTGAGCTGATCCGATGTTTGGGATTAACCTCTTAACCCCCACCTTCACCGAGCACATTTCTCCAGTTCAGATTTTGTTCTCGCATTGTTGTCGTCTTATTGTCACTTTTTCATGGTGTTTTTTAAAGCTTTTTTGTGACTTTTTGTAATATTTGTGTGACTTTTATGACACATTTTTGTGACTTTTTTGTGAATTTTTTGACAAATTTCTGTGAATTATTTGACACATTTTTTGTGATTTTTTGACACATTTTTTGTGATTTTGTGACACATTTTTGTGAATTTTTTGACACATTTTTGTGATTTTTTTGACACATTTTTTGTGATTTTTTTTGACACATTTTTGTGATTTTTTTGACACATTTTTGTGAATTTTTTGTAATATTTTTTGACACATTTTTTGTGATTTTGTGACACATTTTTGTGAATTTTGTGACCCATTTTTGTGAATTTTTGACACATTTTTGTGAATTTTTGACACATTTTTGTGAATTTTTTGTAACATTTTTATGACTTTTTGTGACTTTTTTATCGCTTTTTGTCACATTTTTGTACATTTTTTGTAAATAAAATTAAATCATATTTGTCGCTTTTTTGTAACATTTTAGTGAAATTTTTCATGACTTTTTGTCACACTTTTGTGACATTGTTATTTTATTTATTTATTTGACAGGGACATTGCACAACAAAAGTGTTGCACAGACCAGAGATGCTACAAGCTCATTTTCCTCCGTCGTCCCTGGGCAGAGGCAAAGTGACAGCAGGTTTAAACAGTGACCAATGAGCATCTGACTTTAGAGTTCGTTCACAATATAAAATACATATAAGGCACCGGCAAAAGGATCACCTCAAACAAACAGATACAATATTTACAGTATTTACAAGCAATTACAACTATATACAGTATTTTAAAAACTTGTACCTTGTCATATTTACTACAACCCCCGTGTTAATGCTCACAAATCTGACCGTCTTTCAACCACTTCTTCAGATTAAGTTTGAACTGTCGTAAAGTGCTGCTCTCTCGAACAGTCAATGGCAGCGAGTTCCACATCCTGCAGCTTTTACAGAGAAAGAATTCTGTCCAAACGTGGAGGATCTAAAGTTCACAGAGCCGTCTCCTCTGGCCGAGGCTCGCGTTGTTCTACGTCCTGCCTCGTCACAAGGTCTCACAAACATTCTCAGGGGCTGCGGGGCCAAATCATGAAGCATTTTAAACACTAAACTGACATTCGAAAACAAAATGAAATTTTCAAACGTTAATAATTTGTATTTCTTCACAATGTTACAGTAGTGGTATGAAACAGGTTTTTTATCTACTGCCATTTTGACGCTTTTTTCAATAAGCCTTTAGATTTGGGTAAAGCCGTTATGATGGTGAACTCTCTTTCCTGAGACCTGTTCCTTCACTGTGCAGCGTCTGGAGGATCAGGACTGACGTGTGAAAGACATGACTGTTTGTGGACGTGTTTGTGCAGATCTGAACTGTTCTCACAGGTTTCTCACTGAACCTGATAATCGGAGTCACAGTGACCTCCTGTTTCTGCAGAGGAGCCTCTGAGCGTCCGAGTCCAGCCTTTTAAAGCCTCTTCAGCCTGAGCGCCCGATCCGAGCACCTAATCCCCCTCGATGGACGGCCTGATATGTACTAGAATGATCCTTCATGGCGTGTGGGGCCCTCCGCTCCGCCGCCCGCCGCGAACGCTCCGCTGGCGAGGGGGCTGCTGTGATGAACGACTCCACGGCGCTCATATTTCCCACTGATTTAAACGCAGCATTAGCTCTGGCCCTTTGTAGCGGCGTAATAGATTCCGCAGGCCGCGTTTGAAATGAATCGGGACAGTGAATAAAACAGTGCGGCGCTGGATAAAGCCGTCTTTTTTTATACCTTTTCAAAATATGCGGGACGGGTCTACATTTTAAAGTCTTTACGGGTTTACTGGGAAAAAGGGAAAACGAGGACAGGACCAGGACTCGATATAAACGACAGTGACCGTGAGTGAGGCCAATGAAGCAGGATTAGAGGATGTTTACAGGACGATAATCTCAGAGAAAATACCACAATCACGTCCTCCAGCTTTGTGAGCAATGAAGCTGTAGTGCTCGCCTTTGTCCACAAGCAGCGCTGTGGGGCAAACACACACATGCACATGCGCTGTGAGGAGAAAGAGGTTGGCGTCTCTTTTTATGTCGTTTTTTTGTGGCGTTATTGTTGCTTTTCTGGCATGTTTTTCTCGCTCTTTAGTTGCTGCTTTTGTCACTTTTTTGTGGCTTTTTTCCACGTGGATTTTTTATTGCATTTTGTTACTTTTTTGTTGCGCTTCTGTCGCTTGTCTATTATATTATTGTTGCTTTTCTGGCATGTTTTTGTCACTTTTTTTGTTGAATTTTCATCCTCGTTTTTGGCTTTATTTTGATGCTTTTAGATTCGGGTAAAGCCTATCTGGGGTAAGTTGTTAACACATTGAGTGCCAAAAACGGAAAAAAATGTCTTTCTTTTTTTTATTACGAAACTAAATGACTCTATAATACACCTTATGTGTGATTTTAGGAGTTCTGTGAAGAACAGAAGTGACATAAATGACGATCAAACACTTGTGAAAAGGGGGCGTGGTGATAGTCTGAGGGGGCGTGGTGTTAGTCTGAGGGGGCGTGGTGATAGTCTGAGGGGGCGTGGTGTTAGTCTGAGGGGGCGTGGTGTTGCGTAGTGAACAGCTGTAAACCCAACACTTCTCTCTCGCTCTCTTTGTTGTTGAAACAGTTGAAATTTTAACATTTCTGAGTTTTTAAATGGTTAAAATCGGTCCAAGGACGACTGAGAAACATCCTGTTAAAGTCTTCAGTCCAGAACCAGGCTGTTTAAATGCACACGCCATAAAAAGAGATCGAGAACACGCGTGTTTCAAAACATGTCAACAATGCTGAAACTGAGATATTTGGGCATTTGCCTCTTCCCATAACGTTACTGTACATCCAGAGAGGAGAGAGGAGTTAATCAGAAAGAAAAGTGTTTCATAAACACTATCTCTGAATCTAGATAAAAATCAGTGATTTTGATCCAAACTAGCCTCTGTTTAGCTTAGATTTCTCAGGAACCGAGACACGTAGAATTAAACTGTTTTCACCTACGGAGAGCTTAGAGTCTCGCCTTTAAAACGAGCCACAGCCTGTGTCCACAGCTATAACATAGAATACACTGTGGTGCTACAAATATCATGAAAAATGGTCTGGATTGTTGGCACTCACTGTGTTAATGAGGATGACATTACTCAGAAATACAGACAGACATTGTTAACCTCTTACCCCCCACCTTAACCAAGCGCTACTTCTCCAGTTCGACTTGACCCAAATCTAAAAGCTTCTCTACTGGAGGGCAAGATAACTGGACAAACCTTTCATATTTGAAGCATTTTTTTCGTGTTTTCGTCTCCTTTTATGTAACTTTTTTCTCGCTCTTTTGTTGCGTTTTCCTCCTCGTTTTCGCCTTTATTTTGATGCTTTTAGATTTGGGTGAAGCCTAACCCGAGAAAGCGTGCTGGTTCAGGAGGATGTTAAGAGGTTATTGTTGTGAATGTGTGTTCTCGCTGTGATTTTAATGTAGCGCCTACACAGATGTGCAGAGGGGCGTCGCTCCAGAGTCTGACTGTGCGAGTTCATCGTGTTCCAGGGGGATGATGATTAAAAACCCTGCTGTAATTATCCTGCACTGCTGATTAGAGAAGTTCTGGAGCTGGCCTGCGTGACCCTGAACTTTGGAGCCGTTCAGTATGAGCCCGGCGTAAGACGAGATAAGACTTTATTCACCTCACAGCGGAGAAATCCTCTCGGTGCAGCAGCTCATAAAACTTATAGAATAGTTTGAAAACTCATGAAGTTGTGGTTTTCCGAGGCCGTGCGGGACTAAAGCTTCTCAAAGCCTGATCCGAAGTCGCCTTGTAGCCACTGCTTCTGTCTAGACGCTCCTCACGAACGGCCTTAAATAAACAATGCGCCTCGGCCCCGTCGCCATCCGTCTCCATTAGGACGCGCCGCTAAAGCCCGACACAAAGAGCCCATTGAAAACGACAGGCAGAATGAGGAATCGTCGCGCGGCCGATCTTAATCAATTATGAAGAGGCCGGAGGAACTTTGGTTCAGTGTTTTTGGGGCTCAGGAATAATAGACTCTCGGACTGGGACTGAACTGGGAAAGACTGATTCTACAGTTGGGCCAAACAAGGGCAAAATCCAGGCTGAAAACAAGGTGAAATCTGATTATTTTTTCCACTTTTAATTAGCTCAAAGTCCTTGCCTGGAGTGGAGGAGTTGAAGTTTCTCTGTCTTGTTCTCAGTGAGGGGCGAATGCAGCGTGAGATCATGGATACAAGCGGCTGGAATGAGTTTTATTCACAAGGGCTGCTCACAGTGTTAGTTTTGTCGACTAAAATATTTAGTCTTAAAGGGGGGGTATTATGCAAAATGGACTTTTTCAAGCTTTACATCATGTTATTATGTCATTCCCTCATTAAAAACATGCCTGAAGTGTTGCCTTGGCACATTTTCGTATTTTTGAGTAATCTGTAAAAACTCTGATGGCGGCCATTTTAGGGATAGGTTTGCCTGAGTCCTCCTAGGAACGCCCCCACCTCCTGGAGACGCCTCCGAGCTTTCGTCACCAGCCGAGTAACCAACCACTGCTCCTCAGCAGAACCCCCTCCCCACTGATGCCACAGACAGCGTGTGGAGGGGGCGTGGCTGAAAGGCTCAGAGGTTCTTAAAGAGACAGAGGCCTATTTCAAGACATTCACTACAGCCATTTTGAGAGAGACATTTTATACAAGGCAGTTATTCTAATTTACTGCATTTACAGACCAACAGAAGGTTTGGTCATCATTGTAGTGTGATATAGACTGGTGCTATGTGATTGAAAAAGCATAATACCCCCTCTTTAATTTTAGTGAAAGTGATATTTTTGTGACTAAAATTGGACTAAAACTAAATTAAAAGTTGTTCATGAGTCACTGATTTTGTTGGCGATTCGGACAGAAGACATTACTTTCCCCGAGCTGCGTATTTAACATTTACATTAAAACAAAAACAAACAAAAAATCATTGCAGCGTTAGCTCAAAGACAGTCGGTCAGAGCCCGGTGTCCGAACACCAACAGATTGAGCGTCTCCGTCTGCTAAAAGTTCTCAAAACTCTGGGAATAAAGTATTTCTGCGATAAAACACAAACTCATGATCACTCACCAGGGGCGCTGTCAGTGGAGACTGCAGACCAGCCAAATGCAAAACAGCTCTTGGACAGACGCCGTTTGCGGTACAAGGGCCACAGATCTGGAACACTTTACCTGCTGATCTGAAAACTTTAACAGACCTGAGCCAGTTTAAAAGTAAAGTTAAACAGTGGCTCAAACTGAATCAAACTTGTGGACACAACAGAAGTTTATAATATTTTATTGCAAACTTTTTCTAAATTGTATTATTTGTAATGTAATTTTGTACTGTATTATTTGTAATGATTTATGTAAATATTTTATGTCTTAGGGACCAGGTCTGCGAACTAGCTTTTAGCTATACGGCCTGTGAACATGGCATCGGTTATTGTAACAATGCTTCTTGTTCTATCCCTATCAAATAAACATATAAATAAAATGAGACAGTGGAATATTTATGGATAAATACGAGTCAGATAAGTTATATTTAACATGGATTTTACATGAATTGCTTGGATTATTCTAGAGGAAGCTCTCGGCCATTAAACAGCTCAAGCTAAAGGTTAGCCGCTCACGTTAGCATTATTTAATCATGAGAAAAACAAACACGTGACTGAAACAGCTGATTTCATTCAGTCGTGTTGTTTAGTTCAAAGACCTGTCGCTGTCAGGCTCTCCTCCGACTTAGTTTAGTGACCACCGCTGCTCACTACTTTTCAGAATGCATTGTGGGAAATTTTGAGTGGACTACTTTTTTTTTTCTCTCTGGACATTCGGACACCCCTACAAAATGGCGTGACCACTATATAGTCACTATATAGGGAATAGTGTGGAGCCTCAGTCTGAGTCAGTGTTTAAGCTGCTCAAGACATTAGCATGCTACCGGTTAGCAATTTTCTTGCATTTATAACCTGAGCTATGCGCTGCACCACTGGGGGCGCCATTACCTGTCAACAGATTGACAGTGTGGTCAGGTCAAGTTTTTATCAGCTGCATGTTTTAACTAAAGTAAAACCTTTTTTAAACCGCTCAGACCTGGAGCGAACCATCCACGCTTTGATCAGTTCAAGAATTGATTATTGTAACGCCCTTTATTTTGGAGTTTCCCAGTCCCGTCTTAATCGTCTTCAGTTGGTGCAAAATGCTGCAGCTCGTTTTTTAACAAACACACCCAGACGTCAGCACATCAGCCCAGTCCTTTCTTCGCTGCATTGGCTTCCAGTTTCTTTTAGAGTTGATTTTAAAATCCTTCTTTTTGTTTTTAAAGCCCTCAATGGTCTTGCCCCTTCGTACTTGTCTGAACTTTTAACTGTTCGTGACTCGGGCGGATCCTTGAGGTCGTCAAACCAGCTCCTGCTCGAAGTGCCCAGGACCAGGTCCAAGCACTGGGGTGACCGGTCCTTTTCAGACTCTGGAATAAGCCGCCCCCTGATTTGCACCATCACTGACTTTGGCCTTTTTAAATCCAGGCTCAAGACGCATTTATTCAGACTGGCTTTTAACACTGAGTAGCACGGCGACACTTTTAGTACATTTTATCGTATACGTTTTATTGTTTGGTTGTATGAATGTTCTTAAAGGAATAGGCCACCGTTTTTATATACTAAGATATGTTCTTACCTAACCGTAGTCTAGTTAATATATCCCCGTCTGGTCTTTGTCCGTGCGCTCTGTCACGCAAACGGAGCACATACGCAGCCTCTCCCACATGTCACATAGCTCCGAAAAAGCTCACGATAGAAGCTACCAAGGAGTAAAACGTCCGCGCAGTAACTCCTAAAGGTTATTGACGGAAGTGAGCGGGGGAAGTCTTTAGGAGTTACTACGCGGACGCTGTGCTCCTCGTATCATTACGCCTCACAATATAGTCCCCCTTTTTATTTGCTTATAAAATCGACATGCTACATTTCTGGGTAAATATACTTCGCATGAAAACACTTCACGTAACTTTATTTAAATAGGGAACACGTGGAAGAGCTTGGTAGCTTCTATCGTGAGCTTTTTCGGACCTATATGACATGTGGGAGAGGCTGCGTATGTGCTCCGTTTGCGTGACAGAGCGCACGGACAAAGACCAGACGGGGATATATTAACTCGACTAAAGTGAGCTAAGAACATATCTTAGTATATAAAAACGGTGGCCTATTCCTTTAATGGATTTTATGTGGTTTTATTGTAAAGCACTTTGGTCGCCTTGAGTGTTTTAAAGGGCTCTATAAATAACATTTGATTTGATTTTGATTTGATTACTGTCTTCATCCCGTATATAAACTCGTAGCAGTCTTCAGGTTTCTGGGTTTACAAGTCGTAATTACCAGTTCGAGAGGCTCCAAGGCATTTTTCCAAGTGGGAAATTTACCAGTTGCCTGGAACTCACCACAAAAATCAATTAAAACTTCACTGTTTTCAAACATGACCATATATGGGTGATTCCAGAGATGCCGTCCGTATCTATTTCCCCACTTTTTAAAATGGTAAATGGTCCCATTCTCTCACCTCTGGTCCCAGACCCACAGTTTGGGAACAATAGTGGAATAAAATGGCAGCAAACCTTTTCTAACTGACGCCTCTACATTTAATTGTTTCCCCTGTTCACCTGCAGCGTCTCGTCTTAAACCGTAAATCGTCAAATATGAGGATTTCCCTTTACAAAACCACTCACAGTTCACCTCCCAGCGCCTCGTCGTCCTCGCCGCCACGTCAAACTCCTCAGGTAAATCGTTCTTTCATCGTCGTCTTGTTTAGCTTCACCTTTTTTTCATCTTCGAGGCAAAACGACGCCTCATTGACGTCGATAAATCTGGGAGAAGGATTTCAAAACGGCGCCGTATTGTCAAGGCCGAAAACCAAGACGCGAATGTGATTAATCAAAATTACAGGACGCAGTGAGTTATGAGCGAAAAGGGGCTGCCAAGTTTCTTCTGTTGTGGAAAATCAATTTGTTTTTGTGCTTTTCAAAGGGATTTTTGGATCAATGCCTTTATAACGTTTCTAACTCATTGTTTGGACGGCCTTTGTAGTTTCCAAGTGTATTTCCTATTGAGGGGGGAGAAAGAAGTGGCCTAGAGAGAGCGAAGAGGATTTGGGGAAAGATTATAAGGTTCTATCTGCGTTCAAACAGGAAAATGGACATATTTTAATTTACTTTTTAGTTTCTATCGACTAAATCTAGAATACATTTAGCCAACTTTGCATCTACATTGTTTAATATCTGTAATGAAACTGTAGATCTTGGACATGGCGCTTGTTGTCGTGGCAGTCGCGGCGGCCATCTTGTGATTGGCCGGTGATGCTAGTGATTTTACATCGGTGCGTTCATGTGGTCAACACTGCTACTTTTTTAGTTTAGTGTTCGCCGTCGTCATTCTCGTAGTAACAAAACTGTGAGTGAAATGCCCGACATCAACGTTAGCAAAAAGTTAATTTCTGTGATAACTGCTTTATATATATGAAATATGAGTCAGTGTTTAAGCTGCTCTAGACATTAGCATGCTACTGGTTAGCAATTTTCTTGCATTTATATCCTGAGTAGAGATATTTGCTGTGTCTGAATGTCCACCCTAGTCCCTACCCCCTCATTCACTACAGAGGCCCGCACTATATAGTAGATTATATAGTCACAGATTCTGTTGGTGATTTGGACAGAAGCTAGTACTTTCTCCGACCTGCGTATTTAACATTTAACCTCTTAACTCCCGCCTGAACCGAGAGGATCTTTTTCCTCACGTCATCAGATTTTCATCATTTTTTTGTTGGGTATTCAACTCATTTTTGTAGCTTTTTTGTCACTTTTTTGTCACATTTTTGTAATTTCTTTGTAAATTTTTTGTCATTTTTTGTAAATTTTTTAGCACATTTTGGTCATTTTTTCATCATTTTTTTAATCCCATTTTTGTCATATTTTTGTAATTTTTTTGTAAATTTTTTGTCAATTTCTTGTGACATTTTTGCCACTTTTTCATCAATTTTTCGTCACTTTTTTGTCAATGTTTTCTCACTTTTTTGTCACATTTCCATCATTGTTTTCATCTCAATTTTGTTGCTATTTTCACAGCTTTTTTCCAGAAGCTTTTGGACTGGGGTAAAGCCAAACTGGAGAAAATGTGCTTGGTTCAGGTGGGAGTTAAAGGAATAGGCCACCGTTTTTATATACTAAGATATGTTCTTACCTCACTTTAGTCGAGTTAATATATCCCCGTCTGGTCATTGTCCGCGCGCTCTGTCACGCACACGGAGCACATACGCAGCCTCTCCCATATGTGACATAGCTCCGAAAAAGCTCACGATAGAAGCTACCAAGCTCTTCCACGTGTTCCCTATTTAAATAAAGTTACGTGAAGTGTTTTCATGCGAAGTATATTTACACAGAAATGTAACGTGTCGATTTTATAAGCAAATAAAAAGGGGGACTATATTGTGAGGCGTAATGATACGAGGAGTAAAACGTCCGCGCAGTAACTCCTAAAGACTTTCCCCTGCTCACTTCCGTCAATAACCTTTAGGAGTTACTGCGCGGACGTTTTACTCCTCGTATCATTACGCCTCACAATATAGTCCCCCTTTTTATTTGCTTATAAAATCGACACGTTACATTTCTGTGTAAATATACTTCGCATGAAAACACTTCACGTAACTTTATTTAAATAGGGAACACGTGGAAGAGCTTGGTAGCTTCTATCGTGAGCTTTTTCGGAGCTATGTCACATATGGGAGAGGCTGCGTATGTGCTCCGTTTGCGTGACAGAGCGCGCGGACAATGACCAGACGGGGATATATTAACTCGACTAAAGTGAGGTAAGAACATATCTTAGTATATAAAAACGGTGGCCTATTCCTTTAAATACAAATTTAAACTATAATCACAAAAAAAAAAAAAAAAAAATCACTCCAGCATTAGCTCAAAGATGTGCCGACAGTCGGTCAGAGCCCGGTGTCCGAACACCAGCAGAATGAGCGACTACGTCTGCTAAAAGTTCTCAAAACTCCGGGAATAAAGTATTTCTGTAGGAAGCTCTCGGTCATTTAACAGCTCCAGCTAAAGGTTTGCGGCTAACGTTAGCATTTTTTCACCGTAACCGGTTTATTCATGAGAAATACAAACACACGACTGAAACAGCTGATTTAAGTCAGTCATGTTGTTCAGTTCAAAGATCTGTCGCTCTCAGACTGTCGCAATGCATTGTGGTCTATATTGACCCGTGTAGTGACCACCGCTGCCCACTACTTTTCAGAATGCATTATGGGATATTTTGAGTGCACTACTTTTTTCTCTCTGGACATTCGGACACCCCTACAGAATGGCGTGACCACGATATACTCACTATATAGTGTGGACATTCGGACACAGCCTCAGCCTGAGTCAGTGTTTAAGCTGCTCAAGACGTTAGCATGCTACCGGTTAGCAATTTTCTTGCATTTATAGCCTGAGTAGAGATATTGTTACATGTTGTAGTACTGCATAATTCTACTTCGGTATTCAAAATGGCCGCCATAAAAAATGTTTTATTTTATTTTATTCATTTTTATTCAACAATTGCAAACTGTAAGGCACATAACAGTTCACAGCATGTCACGTCAAGGCACATTCGGTTGAGTAGAAGAAAATTACAGTGCAACATTTGTAAAAATTAAAACAAAAACAAAAATCAACAACATCAACTCAAAGAAATAATAATATATATACATCTTCAGGTTTAAGGGTCAGTTAATTTATAATGTTGTATTTGACATAGAAGCTCCATTGCTTTTTTTTAAATTTCATAACTTTTAAAGATTTGCAGTAAAGATTAAATTCATTAATGAAAGCTCTAAATTACGGAAACTCTGAGCTGCCAGTGTGAGTGAAACATGTTTCACTGCGCTAATACCATCTTGTTCTAACGTGTTGCCAAAGTCGTTTTAACGAGTTGCCAAAGTCGTTTCAACGTGTTGCCAAAGTCGTTTTAATGAGTTGCCAATGTCGTGTGAACGACTTTTTAAGCCCAACGCAGACGCTTGACAGTGCGGCAAAAGAGCCGCCTCCTGTGATCCGGACGCGGTGCCGCGGGGTAAACACATAGGCCTACGTTTTTGAGCTGCTGCAGAGGCACACACGGGTCTCGGCTGTGACAAACAGGGAGACGGCCGTACACTTTGTTTAAGGGGATGATGGAAGACAGAGACAGAACCATCATCAGGGCTCAGGTGGAGCATGTTAAACTCGCCAGCCCACTATTAACCTGCAAAAGAGCCACGTTTTCTCTCTCTCGCAACACGGACATACGTGTCTTATTTTAACTAGAAATGCAATGGCTGCCATTGCGATTGACTGCGGAAATGCGGGAAGCGAATGCAGAAATTGCATAAACTCTTCAAATTGCATAATCAAATTTGCATAAACTGGTAAAATGCATAAAATGTCATGTTGCATAAACTGTATAAACTGCATAAAGTGGTAAAATGCATGAATGGGTTAATTTGCATAAATTATGTAAATTGCATAAACTCTTTAAAATTCATAAGTCCTAAATGGCAACTCTTAAGTTGCATAAACGGTTTAAAATGCATAAAGTGGTTAATTTGCATAAACTTTTTATATTCCATAAACTGGTCAAACTGTTGAAAGTGCTTGATTGGCAGAAGCTGCACAAATGGCTGAAAGGCCTGGAGTCTCCTGATTGGCTGGATTCCCACATACACACCAATGCAAAAATTTCAAACTCTCTTATAAAAAAAACTGGAAAACTGCAGAAGGCCAATTTTTTCTCAAAACCCACAAGTTGCAGAAGCTGAACATGCACAAAGTGCAGAAATAGCAGAAAATGCAGAAAAAAGTGCAGAAAAGCATGGATTTGCGGCAGCCCCATTATAAGTCAATGGGAAAAATCTCTGACATTTTGGCCGATTGCGGAAAAAACGTAAGTTGCAGAAGTCCCAAAAGTAATAGCACCTTCTCCTCAACATGCGGAACGTTTTGATGCATAACTTGCATAAATTGCACAAAGCATGAAGGTGCTGAAAGCTGGAGAAAATCGGGAAAAAGATGGAAGAGGAATAATAATAAAGAACATGAAAACCAATAATTGACTGCGGAAGAATTCCGCAGTCAATCAATGAATGTATAAATCACGCGTTTAAAGCACCACATGGCTTGAAGAAAAGCCTCTGAACTGAAGTGCCCTCAGATGATGTGCGGCGGCGCTCTGGTGTGCCTTGGGCTTTTGGCAACTCATTAGAACAACATCGGCAACTCATTAGAACGACTTGGTGTTACGTTTGAACGAGTTGTCATCTACGTTAGAACGAGTTGTCATCTACGTTGGAACGACTTGGTATTACGTTCGAACGAGAAAGCGCAGTCAAAAATGTTTCAGTCACACTGGCAGCAGTGAGTTGCCGCACTAAATGCAGGTGGGGATTTGAAAAATTTGGATCTATGTATATAGTGCTTTGCCAATATGAGGACTACGTTTACCAGCAAGTTATCTAATTTGCTTTCCAAAACCATTCCATATAAAAAATATCTACATGCGATGCCAATTTAACTGATACATTCTTTCTCTCCAACCATTCTTGGATCTGAGACCAAAACACTTTAATGGCCGCCATAACAACAAAAGTCACATGACTGAAAGGCATGTGTGTGTCTCAGTTGACCTCTTAACCCCCCGCCTTAACCGAGCTTTATCCAAATCTAAAAGGTCACAGCGAATGTAAGTGTAAGACCTACAAAACTGATGTAAATGGATCTTTTTCACTTTTTTGACATTTTTTCTCTTTTGCTTTTTTGTTGGGTTTTTATCACATATTTGCCACATATTCATCGCCTTGTGTCACGTTTTTCATCACGTTTTTGTCACTTTTTCATGTTTTTTTTGTCACTTTTGTTGCATTTTCACCCTTCAATGCAAAAGACTACAATAGGCTTCACAGCTGCTTATCAACTCCAGTATTCGTCAGTCCGTTTTTGTCTTTAATGGACCCTTTAACGTTCCCGGTGAAGCTCCCGTCTCCCGTCTGCTTCACTTAAACCTTCCTGCTCGAACCTAATCTTACAAATCCATCTCTTTTCATCCCGACGTGAGAGTCCTGACCCTCATTTGCCAGTGTCTCCTCCTCATTTGTCGCTGCCCTGATAATCCGCCCCACGCTGCCCCAGAGAGACACCTCCGTCTTCCAGCCTCGGAGCTTATTTTATCTTATTTCCCTCCATCCTTTTCCCGTCTGGTTTCTCTGTGTTTTCCAAATGATCCGTTCGTCCTCTGTCTCCCCGGGGGGCGTTCGCTCACTCAGACCAGTGATCCAGGGCGTCCCACCACAGCCCCACCACAGCCCCTACATGCTTTTGGAGCTGCACAGATGTGTAAACAGGCCACATGTGAAAGTCACCTTCTGTTGTGTTTGGCTTTTTACGGAGCCTTTCTTTGTGGGGGAAACATGTTTTTGTGATTGCATCTGGTTGACATAGGGCCTCATTTCCTAGTTATCCAGAGTGTTGTTGATTTCTGGAGATATTTTTTTCTTAAATTCATGCAGTTCTTATATTTGAAGAGTTTCGTGGCGCTAGGCTTGTGCTAAGCTAGTGCATGTCTATGGTATCAGCTAGCCTGCATTAAAAACAGTGTGACCCGCTCCACAGAGCACCTGAGGCAAATCACTTATAACACCAGACTAACCATATAAATGTCTGTCCATAGAGTAATGTTTGGAATAAAACTGACCTTGCATCACATGAATGATCGCATTTTGAGGGACTATTTTCTAGCAGATCACTCCGCCGCTGCGTAGCTTATACAACCACAAAGCTGATGCTGCTCAAATATAAGGTCTTTTAATGCAAAATGGTTAAAATTACTCTATGGACACGGACATTTATATGGTTAGTCTGGTGTTATAAGTGATTTGCCTCAGGTGCTCTGTTGGAGCGGGTCAGACTGTTTTTAATGCAGGCTAGCTGATACCATAGAAATGCGCTAGCCTTGCACTAGCCTAGCGCCACGAAACTCTTCAAATATAAGAACTGCTTGAATTACAAAAAAAAATATATCCAGAAATCAGCAACACTCTGGATAACTAGGAAATGAGGCCCTATGTCAAAAATCCTGAAATATCCCTTTAAGCTTCCTGGTTTTGTCTTTGTTCATGTAAACGCAGAATCCTGGTTTCCATTTCCTGGATAAGTCAATATCCAGGTTATTAGAAACCAGGATATTCTCACGGAGAGAGTTTCACGGATACTGTACCATGTAAACACAGAATCCTGGTTTTTGACCATTGCTGATGAACTGAGCATGTGCAAACCTTTGAAATAGATATGGCAGGAGCAAAAATATATCTGGTGCCTGGGCTTTTAAAACGCTGTATCTTCAACCAAGCATTGAAGTAGCCTTAACATAACAATAACTTTTTTTGTGCCATAGTATCTCCCATGGAAGTCGGCTCTCGGATAAAACTATATGTTATTATTATTTTATTTTAATTCTCACGTCTGTCTCTAAAGCTGGGAAAGAACTCTCCTGTTTTAAGCACGTATTTGGATAGTTCTTGTCCCTGTGCTTGAGAAATGTCCAAAAAAGCCAGGCGTTAGCCACATTGTATTTAGCTCCTTACCTTATTCGTCATTAGCTCCGCCCCTCTCTGGAGCCTAAATATCCAACTGTAGTTGCTCATGTAAACAGGGATATGAGTGTCCTGGTTTCTCGGACGCATGTAAACATAATCTCCAGAACACTGTCATAACCAGGATATGCCGAATAACCAGGTTACTCAAACGCACGTAAACACTCTCAATGTTGATGCTTCCGGTGCGGTTTCTACTTTAAAACCCGTCTTTACTCCTGCTTTTTCCCCCGTCTCACTGTGTGAAAAAACGTGTCTATTTCTGGAGCTTGTGTTGTGAAGTCATGTAGGGGGGTTTCATTTCCAAAGTTAGATCTTCAGATTCACAGAAACATAAATGCATAATGTATGAGCCGCGGCGCAGCTTCAAACTCCAGCTGAGTCTATTCAAATCAAACACGACTGTGCAAAAGTGTTTACATCGACCAGACCGGGGTCAAACAGCCACTGGCGGCGGCACGGTGGCGCAGCAGTTAGCGCTCAGGGATGGTATTGTGTCTCAGGGCTCTTTGAATCACTGACATCAAGCCGGGATAATTAAATTGCAGCCGTTTTGGTTCATGAGCTTTCAATTATCAGTTTAGGGGAGGCCGGATAGAAGTGCGAGCCTCTGGAGGGTCCTACACCTTCATGTTCGGGAGACTCCAGAGGCACCAGCAGCTTCAAATACCTGGTTGCTGTTTTTGTAGCAGCTGTTCTCTTAATCTGATGTGTTTGTCTGGCAGAAACAGTCCTCATGGTGCTCTTTATGACACTGAAATACAATTTGCATAATAATTGTTAACACAGTTTACTAATCTAGCTGAGCAATGTGTTGTGATGTAAATGAGCCAAGACGATATTGTTTTCGGGTTTATTGAAGTGAAGGACAGAGAGGAGGGAGCCCCACATTTAGGGGCTTTCACCAGGGGTTCCCAAGCTTTTCAGGCCACAACAATCATCACTAAACGGACCCCCTTCTGTGAAATAAAATCAGCATTTACAATCATTTACATTTAACATGTACACGCTGGTTTAACCTCTTAACCCCCACCGTAACCGAGGCATTTCAAAGCTAAGACAACAGCTACAAAATTGCCATAGCTTTTTTTTGGTGCTTTTTTTCCATCACTTTTTGGTCGGAGTTTTGTAACTTTTTTGTAGATGGTTTTTTTGTGCTTTATTTATTTATTTACTTTGTTGTTGTTGTTTTTTTTCACTTTTTTGTTGCGTTTATTTATTTATTTATTTGTGTTGTGTTTCGTTCACGTTTTTTTTGAGTGTTTTTTGTCACTTTTTTGTAGTGTTTTATTTATTTTTCACTTTTTTTTTTTTTTCCCTTTTTTGTTACTTTTTTTTTATTTATTTACTTATTTGTGTTGTGTTTCGTTCACTTTTTTTGCAGTGTTTTACTTATTTTTCACTTTTTTTTTTCGCTTTTTGTTTTGTTTTTTTTGTTGCATTTTTTCAAATTTATTTTTTGTTGCGTTTTATTTATTCATTTTTGTTGTGTTTTTTTCACTTTTTTGTAGCGTTTTTTTTTTTCTTCACTTTTTAATATAATTTTTTTGTAGCGTTTTACTTGTTTATTTATTTTGTTTTTGTTGTTTTGTTTTTTCTTTCTTGTGTTTTTTGTCACTTTTTTTTTTTTGTCACTTTTTTTAGTGTTTTATTTATTTTTCACTTTGTTGTTGTTTTTTTTCCCTTTTTGTTACGTTTATTTATTTATTTATTTGTGTTGTGTTTCGTTCACTTTTTTGTAGTGTTTTATTTATTTTTCACTTTTTTTTCACTTTTTTTTTCTCGCTTTTTCGTTGCATTTTTTTTATTTATTTTTTTGTTGCATTTTATTTAGCCGCTGTTAGCACAACTTTAGCTGGCGTTAGCATGACATTCTGGTGGGATACAGTCACATTCATGCTCTATTGTTTTGTCATATTGTAACATGAGCGTTTATTCTCTGACATGAACCGTCGGTGTTTTTTTCCACCGACAGAGCGATTCCCTCATCACGGCTCCAACAATGACATTTATACACCCGCTTGTTCAGGGGAAGAGATTAATTTCACGCTCGACTCCTCCGATCTGGGGTTTTTTTTTCGGGTGGATTCCGTGCAGTTCATCAGACACGCCGCGGTTCAAGGCCGAGCGATTGGACTTTATCGCGAACGGGGAAATCTGTGGGTGATTGTTATTGAAGACCCGGGAAATGGAAGACGACGCGTAGACGCACACGTTTGCAAATCGCATTAGCGGGAAAAAAGCTGCTAATGTTAAGTGTGTGTTAGAAATAGAGTGAGGTTATATTGAGTTGGATGAAAAGAGGGGAAAGTGTTTTGAATTCATCAGGTTTCATTCAGGGTCGCTGCAAAACAGTTTAAAGTGCCTGAAGCAGAAATGTTTGAGAATCCTGGTGTTTGCAATAATCTCAAATACAAATAATCCCTTTAAATTAGTTTCTCAAATCAAGAAGAAATTGACTTATTTCATGAAATGTTTACAGTCGATTCACTTCCTGGTTATCATGTGATCTCCCAGTAAGCCCCTCCTACCTCTCCTCCTCTTGCTCCCCTTCCCTTCCCTGCTGTTTCAGGAAAGAGAACATTGAAAATTGACTTGAAACTGAAATATTTCGGCATTTGACTCTTCACATAACGTTAGTGTCCGTCCAGAGAGGAGAGAGTTTCATAAAACACGAAATATCTCAGAATCTAGAAAAAAAACAGTGATTTTGATCAAAACTAGTCTCTGTTTAGTTTCAATTTCTCAGGAACCGCGACACGTAGAATTAAACTGTTTTCACCTACGGAGGGCTTAGAGTCTCACCTTTCAAACGAGCCATATCATGTGTCCATAGCTACACTGTGGTGCTACAAATATCATGAAACATAGTCTGGATTGTTGGTACTCTACAGCTAAATCCCCAAAACAGAGCGGCCTCAATGTGTTAATAAAGTATGAATAAACATTAATAACATGCTTGTAAAGTATTAACACACTGCTCATTGTACTTTTATCTCTTAACATGCAAATAGGACATTAATAATACACTTATTCATAGCCGACCCTGACCCTAAAATGATTACTAATGCTTATTAATACTTAACCTCTTAACTCCCACCTGAAGGGATCCCATTTTCTTTGGCTTTACCCTAATCAAAAAGCTTCTTGGGACAAAAGCACCAAAATAGCCACAAAAAATGAGAAGAAAACAAGGATGTAAACGCAACAAAAATGTGACAAAAACTCACCCAAAGAGTGACAAAAACTCGACAAAAATGTGACAAAAACTCGACAAAAATGTGACAAAAATGCAACAAAAATGTGACAAAAACTCAACCAAAGAATGACAAAAATTCAACAAAAATATGACAAAAATTCAACAAAAATGTGACAAAAACTCAACAAAAATGTGACAAAAACTCAACAAAAATGTGACAAAAATTCAACAAAAATGTGACAAAAACTCGACAAAAATGTGACAAAAATGCAACAAAAATGTGACAAAAACTTGACAAAAATGTGACAAAAACTTGACAAAAATGTGACAAAAACACAACAATAATATGACAAAGACTCAACAAAAAAGTGACAAAACTCATCGAAAATGTGACAAAAATGTGACAAAAACTCAACAAAAATGTGACAAAAATGGAAAAAAAGAAAGAAAGAAAAAACATAAAAAAGGTGACACAACACAGCAACAACGCGAGGAAAAAGATCAGTTTTGTGGGTCTTAGCTTTCAAATGAGGTGTTACACAGGCCTATATAATAGCCAAAGAGGACAGAATGCATTTGGTTTAGGCGGGTGGTAAGAGGTTAATGAGCACACCTTTGTCTGTGTCTCTAAGATGTTTTATATTGAACGTATCGCCGCCTTTTGCAGCGACTCTCCCAGGCAAATTTCTCTGCAAGGAAACAATAAATATTCTATTTCATTCCCCCTTTCAAACATTCTTCTCTTCTTGCCTCAGCATTGACATTTTACACTTTATAATTTGAAACGATGTCTCTGTGAGGAGGAGACGGTGGGTTTCAGACAGTCAAGTGCTTGATTTTGGGGAGACATTTTCGTGTTTTTCTTATGATGCAAAATAACCAGGCAGTGATGGGAGCGCTACAGGCATGGAAGAAACGACCGAGTGAACAGGGTTACCCACTTCAAATCTGTTTGTGACACTCATTACATGGTTAAACTCAGGAAAGTCTCTTTAATAACGCTGTTTCAAGCTATGAAAATACTCTCCAGGTGTTCCTCGGTTGGAGAAGTGAGTTATTTGCAGTAATAGCGGGGTCGCCTTTTCATATTTAGCCGTTAATTCCACCTCCTCAAGGCCGCTCTGTCCACTCCCTGTCGAGGCCTCTCCGTCCGCTTTCCCCCCCAAGAGACAGTCGGCCATTTTGCTTTCTCCCTCCTCATTTTTCACATTCTTCTTGTCCTCCTCCCGGGCCACACAAGCGAAACCTGCACCTTGAAATTTTTGCTTTCTGCAACTCTGCACTTCTGTCCGAGCGAAGCGCCGTCACCGCTCCACCGCCGCCACCGCCGCCCGGTCGTCCTGCTCCGGGTTTGTGCTTAAATGTGAGTCAGAGAGGGAGGGAGGGAGGAGAGGGAGAAATAGTCAGTGGGATGGATGGATCGTGAAGGAGAGGGACTGCCGCTCCACTGTGCCGGCTGGTGGACTATAAAAACACATTCCCTTTGCCCACTCGCTCCTCCGGGTCCTTTGTGGTGACCCCTGTGTCACATACAGTCAGTGGTTCCCAAACTTTTATTGCCTTGAGGCTTTCATTTTTACTCTGAGAATCCCCTTACATCAGGAATTATGCCAGTGTTTTCACAATGAGGTCAACTAATCTAAAATCCTTCCATAGTCAAATATTTTTACCTTTTTCTGAACCTCTTGACTCCCACCTGAACGGATCCCATTTTCTCCAGTTTGGCTTTACCCTAATCAAAAAGATTCTTGGGAAAAAAAGCAACAAAACAGCGACAAAAAATGAGGAGAAAACAAGGATGTAAACGCAACAAAAAAGTGACAAAGATTAAACAAAAGTGTGAAAAAATCGAACAAAAATGTGACAAAACTTAAACAAAAAAGTGACAAAAATTTAACAAAAATGTGACAAGAATTCAACCAAAAAGTGACAAAAAATCAACAAAAATGTGACAAAAATTCAACAAAAATGAGACAAAAATTCAACCAAAAAGTGACAAAAAATCAACAAAAATGTGACAAAAATTCAACAAAAATGTGACAAAAATTTAACAAAAATGTGACAAGAATTCAACCAAAAAGTGACAAAAAATCAACAAAAATGTGACAAAAATTCAACAAAAATGTGACAAAAATTTAACAAAAATGTGACAAAAATTCAACAAAAAAGTGACAAAAAATCAACAAAAATGTGACAAAAACTCAACAAAAAAATGACAAAAACTCAACAAAAAAATGACAAAAACTCAACAAAAAAGTGACAAAAACTCAACAAAAAAATGACAAAAACTCAACAAAAATGTGACAAAAACTCAACAAAAAAAATGACAAAAACTCAACAAAAAAATGACAAAAACTCAACAAAAAAGTGACAAAAACTCAACAAAAAAGTGACAAAAATTCAACAAAAATGTGACAAAAATTCAACAAAAAAAATGGCAAAAACTCAACAAAAAAGTGACAAAAATTCAACAAAAATGTAAAAACAATCAGGATTGTCACTTCCTGCCATGTACACTTTCCTGTCTTTTAAAGCAGTACTAAGTAACTCTTGAGACTCTCGAGGCCATAAGTGCAACTGCAGGTGTCGTAGCATGTTGTGTTTTTTTACTCATTAATTGTCCGTGAGAGTAAATACTACGCTGACAGAAAAGACAAAGGGACAGAGGGATATTGTTCATCCAGTTACACAATAGAGATCATTATTTTAACTCAAACTTGGCTGTAAATACTGTTTAAGTGACGCTAGCCCGCAGTTAGCTTACCCGTTAGCCTGTTAGCTTCTTCTTTGTGATTCTATTAGTGTGTATTGGTGGCTCTGGTCCGTTTTTTGTGTGTTTTTCTGGCCAGAGACACATGAACACTTGTATTACCCCCAGAGGGACTACGGAAAGGATTTATTAAGGTGAACAAGTTACTTAGTTCTGCTTGAATCTTCATTTGCAAAAATCAAGTAACATTTACACAATTACCATAGAGAGGAAGTAGCATTTTCCTGCACTTTTTGCTTTATATTAGAGTCAATAGAGCCTCACCAGCAGCAAACAGCAAGAGACACTTCATAAACGAATAAATCCAGAGGCAGATGTGATTTCCCACAACCTGCTGCTTATCTACGCTTGTTGCCGTGGCCGTAAACATCCGCACAGGAGATACTGCGCCGGGATTACCACGATCCCCTCAGCGATACCGCCCTCCGCATTCGAGCTACTCCTTATCAAGTGGAGCTGTCAAAACCCCCGTGTTCGGACTCCGCCACGCTCCGCGGAACACGGGCTGGAAAACAGTCTCACCCAATCTGCCGCCGCTCGGCTCTTCTGAGGGGAAACGGGACCGAAAGGCGAAGCAAACAGGAGCTGACTGAACGGGACCGTGCGGCGGCGAGACGCGGAGATTGTTTTTCTTTGTAGCGTTAAAGGGAGGAGGCCCCGAGATGGGAAATTGCTTGTTGTTGGGCTTTGGGAAGTTGGAGCGAAAAGAAAAAGTCAGAAGTTGTTTTCCCGACAAACCGGTTCTAGATTTGCACGTGAAAATGAACTCACCCTTTACGAGGCTTTTCTTATGACTTTTCCTCGACTCGTTGGTGTAGTATTGAAATATACATGGTTTTGCATATGATGGTATGTGTGTGTCATATTGCAAACTATGCATTGCAATACTTTTGATACTCAACTTTGTCATAGATATTGAAGAATACAAATGTTTTTGACTTAAAGGGACTATACGGAGTTTTAAAATGTTAAAATTAAGCATTTTCCTCCCCCTACATGTTCCTTCATGTCCTAATGTGTAGAACGAGCTCAGACCTGTTCACCACAACTGCCTCTAAAATCCTGTCACTCAGAAAGGTGTTAATTCGGGTCAGAAGTGCACGAGCTTAATACAGAAGCTGCAGCTACACGTATGACCTGAGGTGGCAGTAGTGAGTATAAAATGGCCAACTTGAGTCTAACCCCTTTAAAGGTGGTTTTGTTAAATACAGATTTGATTTGAATATCGGACAGATTTATATTTCATTTATACATTTTGGAAACTCAACTTTCCGGTTAAATATTGCAGTTTGTTACGATGACGAATCATAAATGTAATACTTTGTGCATTAAAATATATTGTATATATTGCACTGGATCCTCAGTATCGTGATACATATCAGATCAAAAGCGAATCGTCCCAGCACTACTTTGTATACATAAAACACCTTACTTTTTATTTAGGGATGCACCGATACTGATACCAGTATTGGGTATCGGGCCGATACCACATGTTTGTTCTCATTCATCAGGTCCCGATACCAGAAGCCGATACCACTTGACGTGTGGCCGGCGCTGAGGAGAGAAAATATCAACAAACTAGAGAATAGTTTAGTGTAAACAATATTCCACATAGAGCTGACTTTATTACAGACGACACTCCCTAAATCAGAGTCTGTGCTGGATTTAACCAGAGCTAAATGTTGTTAGTGCTGCAGCATCTGCAGTGTTTACAACATACAGGCTAATGATGCTAATGTTGCTAAATTAGCCGCTAACTCGGAGCTAACAGTTCTGTCGATTTATTCCCAGGGGCTTATTCATCAGAAAAACTAACCCAGCGACTAAAAAGTCCTCCGAAAATCCAAAATAAATATATCAAAATGTTGAAGCTACTGGATAAGTTACTATAAACACACGAGAAAATCCACACAGAGCTGAAGTAAAGACGAAAAGAGACCATTTATCTGCAGTAATAAGTAACATCTCAATACTATTGTTGAATACAAATACATAAATGAATAAAGCACATGAGCTGTTCTGTCTATGATGGGCAGAGGCAAAAAATAATAAATAATATTGAATGAAAATAAAATAACCAAATGTCATCGGTTCAATTCTGATATAACTTTTCTTAAAAGTGTCGCCGACTTTACTCAAGGAAATGTAAATGAGTAAATTCACTAATTACAAACCAATCTGCTGTGGAAAAGTCAGTCTATAAAACGTCACTTAAAAAAAGTCTGTGGAAGAAACTGCCTTGTACTTGTATCAGTATTTGGTATCGGCAAGTACTTAAATCAAACTACTTGTATTGGTTTCCCTATTTTTTTCTGAAATGACCGAGTATCTGCCGTATTTTTCCGCTCATGTTTATGTCAGTAATCTGCAGCCAAAGTTTCAAATGGATACAAACGAATGAGTACATTTGTAAGTGCCCATGTGGCTTTATTTGCTGAAGAATGTGAAATCTCGGCCTCAGCGATTGTGTGATGTCTGGAGGCGTCTCGTTCGCTCCGTGTCCGGAGAGAAGAGTGGAGGCGAGTGGGTGTGATGTGGGCCAGAGCCTCCTGTCTCTGCTCCTTCAGCCACTCTGACAGCGCCGCTTCATAATGACTGTAATTAACCTCAAACACAGGGGCTAATGCGCCGCCTGCAGCGCTAACGCTAAAGCTGCATCATCAGGACCGGACTGGGACCGGTCCAGCCCGCGGCGCCGTGTGAAGCTAAAGCTACAGCCGCATCATCAGGACCGGACTGGGGCCGGTCCAGCCTGCGGCGCCGTGTGAAGCTAAAGCTACAGCCGCCTCATCAGGACTGGACTGGGACCGGTCCAAACACTAATGACTCCAAGTGAGAATACGTGACCTCGACCTCGGCTTATTTTGAATTACTATGATACGTGATAGGTCAATACTGGAGTTGCACAAACACGCGAGAGACAGACCAGAAGACCACACGTCGGGTACTAGCAGACCGGCAAATATGCGAGAAAAGTAATATTTATAAATCGGTATTTCCAGTTTAGCGGAGAAAAATGCTAACGCTAACCCCGCACGTAGCCATCCATCCTTTTTCTTCCGCTTTATCCGGGGCCACACACACCTCCTCCAGCTGTACTGACCCCGAGGCCACACCAGGCCAGCTCGGAGACATAGTCCCACCAGCGTGTCCTGGGTCTTCCACGAGGCCTTGTCCCACTAAGACATGCCTGGAACACCTCCCGCGGGAGGCGACCAGGAGGCATCCGGAACAGATGCCCGAGCCAACCCAGCTGCTCCTTTCGACGTGAAGGAGCAGCGACTCTACTCCGAGCTCCTCCCGGGGAACTGAGCTCCTCACCCGATCTCGAAGGGTGAATAGTAAATATTACTTTTTTAGCAGTAGGTGCAGTATTTTTGGCTAATGAGTCTAAGAAATAAGTATGTTCAGTCACTCTCTGTTGAGTTTCAGAAATATTGATGGCTGTTTTTAAGAGTTTTTTTTGCATATTTGCCGGTCTGCAAGTACCCGGAAGCAGAAGTCGTGAGGCCACTCTCCTGTCTCTCACTCCTGTCTCTCACTCCTGTCCCTCCCTCCTGTCCCTCCTTCCTGTCCCTCCCTCCTGTCTCTCCCTCCTGTCTCTCACTCCCGTCCCTCCCTCCTGTCCCTCCCTCCTGTCTCTCACTCCTGTCCCTCCCTCCTGTCTCTCCCTCCTGTCTCTCCCTCCTGTCCCTCCCTCCTGTCCCTCACTCCTGTCCCTCCCTCCTGTCTCTCCCTCCTGTCCCTCACTCCTGTCTCTCCCTCCTGTCTCTCCCTCCTGTCCCTCCCTCCTGTCCCTCACTCCTGTCCCTCCCTCCTGTCTCTCCCTCCTGTCCCTCACTCCTGTCTCTCCCTCCTGTCTCTCCCTCCTGTCTCTCCCTCCTGTCTCTCCCTCCCGTCCCTCACTCATGGCGGCCATCTTGTCCCTCCGAAGCCCCGGTCTAATTGCTCCGCTGCGCTGCCCTTTCCTCTGACCCCTGAAGCTCGGAGCTAATTGGGATCAGTGGGAATCCATCATGGCGTCTCACACACCCGCTCTATATATAGCTCCGCATTTGTTAAACCCGTGGAATCCATAATTCAGTCACCGCTGTGGCTCGACGTCTCGATCATCCGCAGAATCCGACTGACGTTTTCTCCCAAACATTGCGATTCTTTTGCTGATCTGTTTGAGTGTCGATCGCCCGCTGCACCTGAGCGCCTGATGTAACCTCCTGTCCCCGCTCTCCCTCTCTTTGGCCTGGAGCGAATTTCACCAAAAAGCCGCTTCTTTCATCATCAGCTTTGATAGAGAAGCGCTTCAGTGACGAGTTCGGCCGTTCCCCTCTCCGAAAACAACAAACAGCTCCGTGCTCCGCCGTTTTTCCAGTTCAGAGTCTCAGGCCATTTTCTGCTGCTTTGGAAAGTACCGTTAGAAATACAGTAACATAATCTGTTATTACAATTACGGTGAAAAACTGGCACTGCAGCGGCCAGTGAGTTACCGTAGATTTTACAGAATACTACAATATTTACAATCCTGCAGGTAGACATGGACAATACATGGTATAGAAGTGCAATGTGGTTTTCCTTACTGAATTAGCATTTGTTTTTTTTCCAACAAACAAACCAGCAACAAAAAAATAGTTCAGTCCCATAAATCCAAAACAACAAAAACGCGTCGCTCCCACCTAACCGACACTTCCATCCACAATAAGTTTGAGTTCTTAGTCCATCACTAAGGATGGATCAGTGTCCAGTGAGTTTATTTGAAGATGTGAGTTAGTCCATACGCGTAAAACAGTTCATGTGGACGCGAAAGGTGGAAAAGAAAAGGTGGGAGAGGACTGGCCACAACGGCTCCTACCAGACCGCAGGAGAGGGATTGTTGTTTCTTCGGGCTCTATAGGCTCAGCTCGCCATCACGAGTGGACCCGAGAAGGTCAACTGGTCTGTTCGGATAAACAAGACCAAATCAATAAACAACATCGCAAACGCTAGCTAGACTCGACTACAAAGTGTGTTGCGCACACACATAAACATTCATGGTATCACAACATCTAAAATACCAGCATGACAGTTCCAAAACAAGGCAATGCGCTACATCAAAACAATACATTGATGCATCAACTCACCGATTTCCACTCAATAATCTGTCCCACAGCGAAAACCCCAGCGTCTGCGGGGCGGTTAGCGAGAATGTACAACGGAGGTTTAGTTTTAATCAACGGAGAACTATAGCGAAGTAGAGTGAGTTTACGAACCTGTTGCAGACGTCCTGTTGCTTCTCTCCCACCTTCTGCCGGAGAGAAGAAAGAGGAAGCTTGTATAGGAGCCCTACTGTGACGTGATTGGCTATGGACATCTCGCGAGGGAAAAAGGTGCGCGCGGGTGTGGCCACGTGTTGCAGCCACGGCAGGCAACTAGAAATGTATTATTTAATTTATTCTAAAAAGGCACAATTTTATGTGGGTTACATTCAGCTAAAAAAAAAATCTGTTCTTTATATGAAAAAACTTTGGCAGCTGTGGTTGCCAGAATATTTTCGTAAAAAACACGGTAAACATGTAAACAAGGTTACGGAATCAGTGTATAGATTCAAAAAGGCTTTTAAACCTTTTAAAATTACATGTTTCAAGACTAAAATTTAAAGATGCAACCTTTTATTCAGCTGCCAGATTTCTACCATGAAAAATGTTGTATCACTTTGTCTTTTTTATAAACCGGGCAGCCGTGGTCTTTAGTAAGCTCTAAATACAATATAAAATTAAACAATAGTGTAAAACACCTTAAATACTGTAAATTCTCTAATACTGGCCTGTATTCCATTAGTGGCCGGGTCTCCGACAGAGGCCGGGTCTCCGACAGAGGCCGGGTCACTGACAGGGGCCGGGTTCGCGGCTGGCGGAGGCAAATTAAATCCAGTCTCTAAAACAGGCCGGGGCTTTTATTAGAAACTATAGCAGTAGAAATATTCCCCATGTTAGGAATGTGTCTCATACTGGTGTAAAAGAAAACTCACGTGCAGGAAGTAAACAAACGGGAACCCGGGCCGAGGGGGACGCTGCGGAGGAGCTGATCCGAGCGTAACTTTGACACAGATTTAGCCACTTTTCAAACCTCCTGTGACTATTTGTGGAAACAGGGCAAACAAATGTCGTGTGACCCTCCAGGGTTTTAATAAAGTCACCATCGCGTCTTCAAAGCACGTCCAGCTGCTCCGTGTGCAGGTCAGTCCCACGCCTCAAAATAACTCAGCGCGAGCGTCTCGTCTTCTCTCGGGTCAGTCTCATGATCGATCACAAACACAAACGCTCCGTCTAAACTCGCCTTTTACACAAGAAAACAACAAATAATCCGGTCCGCGGTAAAAACGAAACAGAAACCTGCAGTGACATTGATGTCAAAGCTCCGCTAACAATAACGAAACACTTCCTGTTGTCCCGACAAAATAAAAGGCGTCAATGTTCCAGCCGCTGGGAGAGTGTTTGAAATGTTAGTTAATAAATGAACCTAATATTTTAGGTGCAAATGGACACAAATCTCGTTTTTCTTCATTTTCCTGGTCGTCCGTTTTGCTCAAATAGAAATAAAGGCCTGTCTCTAATTGTGGCCTGGTTCCAATAGGCCCTTAAGTAAATAAAGGCCCCGGCCTATATTAGAGCATTTACGGTAAACAATTAAAACTACTATTGCAATACATTTATTTCAATTACAGTTTATGTAAGGTGGCACTTTCTACATGCAGAAGAAAAAGACTTTTGTTTTTGTAGCACTAAATGTTTACATTAATAAGGGACTTTGAATGCACTATATTTGTTGAACTGTACAATGACAAAAGCAGTATTCTGTGGGCCCCTTAACTAGCATTGCAGGATAAACCAAACGCCGGGTTAAGGCGCCCGATACCTTAACCCGTATGCAAAGGTCTCTACTTACAGGCATGTGCTGAAAAGTACCATAGTACTAGCTGCAGATATTGTAGTTGTAGGTTAGAAGAATAGCCTTTTTCCAACAGTCCATATGACACTACAAAAAGTCAAGCATTGGTTTCAAGGACTTGAGGAAATATATCCTATTTTGAGGGGTTTTTACTCATTTAGACCTTTTTCCTGATCTGACCAAGATTATTTTGCTAGTTTGAGGACATTTCAGACTGGTTGCTTGAAATCAGAAAGTAAAACTGCCAATGGGACAAGACCATTTTTCTCACTCCATTGGCAGAGAAACTTACTTGAAATAAAGGCGAAATGTATTGAAACGAGTCAGAAACATCTCAGAACAAGTGAAATAATCTAGGCCAAATGCCCAACTACATCTTAACTAGTGAAAACAACTAAAATTTGGATTATAATGCGCAAATTGAGACATCTAAACTAATCTAGTAAATTACTTTTTGCAGTGTATGAATGATGGTTATTGGCAAGTTGTCCATACATGAGATGTGTCTTGCAGCATGAAGGGTCCTTGCGATTTTCCTTCATCCAGCAATGACAAAAACTGCAAATAAAAAAAGTCATTAAATAACTGAATATGAAAAAAGTATGCCTTTTTATTTAAATTATATACCGTATTTTTGAAACATGAACAAATGCAGGAAACAAAGCACTTTTCATTCAAGGCAAGTTTCTTCATTATATCTGAGGAATCTCCACGACGAGGAGGGGTGTGGAGTAATAGGATGCTTCTCTGTCTCCTTGCTTCCTAAACGGCCCGGAGCGTCCTCCCTCAGCCTCATTGACTCCCCGTGATGAAGGACGCGCCGAGTCGATGGCGGCGCCGACAGCTCCTCGACCGCAGACGAGTGAGACGCTTCGGGCTGTGGCTCGGTAAACAAGGCCGATTTTCAGTTCTCAAACGCTGCGACTTCAAAACTGTTTTCCCGGGACCTTATTTCTGTGAGGACGAGCGCTCTGCCTCTTTGGACAGATTTCCCAGGGCGGAAGTCGGTCTGCTTATGCATTTACTGCAGCTCGATAGACTAAATCAACCCCTTAACTCCCACCTGAACCGAGCACGTTTTCTCCATTTTGGCTTTACCCCAGTCCAAAAGCTTCTGGAAAAAAGCTGTGAAAATAGCAACAAAACGGAGACGAAAATAATGATGGAAATGTGACAAAAAAGTGAGAAAACGTTGACAAAAAAATGACGAAAAATTTATGAAAAAGTGGCAAAAATGTCACAAAAAGTTCACAAGAAATTGACAAAAAATTGAAGAAAAAATGACAAAAATGTGACAAAAAAGTTACAAAAAATGTGATAAAAAATAGACAAAAAAATGACAAAAAAATGACAAAAAAATGACAAAATGTTACAAAAAAAATTACAAAAATTTGACGAAAAAATGACAAAATGTGACAAACAAATTACAAAAATTTGGCGAAAAAATGACAAAAATGTGACGAAAAATGACAAAAAAAGTTACAATAATGAGTTGAACACCCAACAAAAAAATGATGGAAAAAAAATCTGATGACGTGAGGAAAAAGATCCTCTCAGTTCAGGCGGGAGTTAAGAGATTAAACCTCAAATCAGCAAATACCCACAGAACTAGACAACTCTCATCCCAGGACTGGCCGTTTTCTGTCCTTCTCCTCTGAAGCAGGTGAGGGAGGGGTGAGTTGGGCTCATAGGGCCCTTTCAGGTAATATGCAAATACCAATTTGGGCGTTCTACTCTCCCAAAATTTGTCTCCCTCCCGGCTCGGAGCCTCGAAGGCCGGGCGGGATAGCTAACCGCTGCACAGGGGCTGGACTGGGACTGAAAAACAGCCCTGGACTCTGACCAGCCTGGCCCAAATTAGAGTAATTGTGCAATTCCACAAATACATATTTTAACCTCTTACCAACCGCCTTGACAATAACGAGTGCATTTTCCCCAGTTTGGCTTTTTATTATTATTTTTTGGATCGGTATCATCAGCAAAAAGAACGGGAAAGGTGGTCGTAGAAACAGAAGTAAAATCATTAATATAAAAAATAAATAATAATGGTCCCTAAATTGATCCTTGTGGTGCACCATACTCCACAGAATTCCTTTTAGATTCATGTTTTTTACACTGGGCTTTACCCAAATCTAAAAGCTTCTCGACTGGAGATCAACAATGTAACGCCTCATTTGAAAGCTAAGACCTACAAAAGTGATGGAAACTTTTCGTCACGTCGCCACATTTCTGTCATATTTTTGTTGTGTTTTTCTCACGTTTTTTGTTGTGTCCGTGTTTTTCTCATGTTTTTGTTGACTCTTCATCCTCTTTTTCTCGCTATTTTGATGCTTTTCTTTTTAGCTTTTAGATTTGGGTAAAGCTCAGTTGAGGCGGGACCGGTGGGCCTAGAGCCAGTGGCCCCTCTGAGCTCTCTCAGAATGGCCCCTGCCGCTGCCCCCGGGGTCTGTGAGCTCAGACTATAGTAAAAAGCACTGACCGCCTCTGACAACTTTATCGAGTCTGTGTTTGCAACGTGAGAACATCAGGCGTGTCAATAAGTCCGTAGCCGAGCTGCTAACCGCTCGCCCAGCATTAACTAGCCTCTTAGCAGCTAGCACACACTGATCCAGTGAAAACAAGTATTATGCAATAATAACGTAAATAAAGCCGGTAACTATATAAAGCAGCCTTTGAGATGATCACACACTGAGCCGGGCTTGATGCATTTGTGGTTTATTGTGGACTTTTCATCAACAATGAGCTGTAGGCGATTGGAACAAGCTAACGGGGCTAACCTGGAATAACCATTGTCCACTGGCACAAATAATAGTCCTTTATTTGGACGTATGGGATGGATTTGAGCTTAAATACTGGGGAGATCCTGGTGTAGATCGTGGGTATAGCTATCGTTGAAGATCCAAAGGACATGGCAGTAACGAAGAGAGAACTTTTGATGCTTTTTTCAAGAAGATTTTACATTTGGTTAACCTCTTACCAGTGCATTTTCTCCTATTCAGCTTTATCCAAATCTAAAAGCTTCTCAATGCCTCATTTGAAAGATTTACAAAACTGACCTGAGCGGATCATTGTTGCTGTGTAGTTGTCACTTTTTTCTCATTCTTTTTCATCTCCGTCACATTTTTGTTGATCTTTCATGGATTTGTTGATCAGATTTTGACACTATTTTGTTGCATTTTCACCCTTGTTTTTTTCAAGAAGCTTTTTAGATTTGGGTAATGCCAATTTGTAGAAAATGTGCTCGGTTCAGGCGGGGGTTAAGAGGTTGATACAAGCCCAAGGCAAAGCTGTGATTCTACAGTTTTCTTATTGGGTTTTCTACATTAATCTGGTCACGTTAACATTAGACCGAAGTTTTAAATATAATAATATAAGTAGTAATTCTCTCATGTAAAACCCAGAAACTCCCCGTCCGTGTCCGCGCTGTTATCTCCAGTTTTTCTGATTTCCCAATCCCGTCTCTCCGGACCAGGAAGCGCTTTATCCACGTCTGACCTCGTCCTGTTATCGCTCGACCCGGCGTGTTTGGAAGGGAAAGGGCGGAACGCGGCTGATTAGCAGGAAAAAGGACTTTAACGCGATTGTTCCGGAGATATCGGATTATGAGAAGAGCCGCGTCCGAGAAATCACGTCCATCTGGGTCAAACACTGAAACTTAACCCGTGTCTTAACTTGAAGAGACGATATCAATGCTTTATTTGGTCTTATTATACGGCTCTTCACAACGTAAGTAGAAGCTCCGTTGATTTGAATGGGATTTCCCAACGTTCTACCGGCCATTATTTTCTGATAAAGGACCTCTGAAAAAAATAATGACCGCCGCCAATGGCAACGGAGTTCATGCTTTCATATCACTCCGCACGTACGTAGTAGCAACACTATCTGTCCTGTCACTGAGAGAGAAGTTGGGGGAATCGCTCGTGAAGTTAGCGTGAGTCTGACTTTCAACTTACCCAGAGATTCACCATCATTCCTCCAACTGCGCCTTCAACTAAGTAGCTAGGCTAACTACTAGCCTTGCTGCTTCTAGCCTAGCCGAGCAACGCGCAAACCTTTGGGAACTATTTGTCACGGAAGTCATTAAATAAACCTTTCAGCCTTCATAAAAGTGTACGAAGTTTATGTTGTGTGTGTTCAGTATAATATAATATAATAAGCGGGATATTCAGGGCGAAACAAGATTCCCTGTCGGTGCTTATTTTCCCGATAATGACCAGCATTCTATACGTTATCCCTTACTTAAAGACAGATGACAATACTGGCAAAATGTAACTGTTCACACTGGCTTTGAGGAGGATTGATTTGTTGAAGGACATTTCTGTTCATGTGCACACTGAAGCAAGAGGAAGATGAAATGAAATGACAGCTGAGACTTTCCCGTGACATATTCGGATTTTATTTTCATCTTTCATGTTTTCAAAATGACAGAAAAGGGAACAAGGCCACGGCAAAGGTTCCTGCAGATTTAATACGTCTTTACCTCGAGTCCCCCTGCACATTAAAGGGCTGCAGTCGGAAACTTGTTGTAAAAAGTACCATCTATCGCGAGCAGTGTTAATTTTGTCAACATATTTTAATTTAGTTTTAGTCTTAGTCTTTTGACTAAAATGTAATGTAATTTTTGTCGAGATTTAATCGGAAAAATCTTTTCAATTTTAGTCGACTAAAATTGCAAGTAAATTTAGTCGACTATGCATTGATAATATTCATGATAATCATATTTAATCTTGTTCCTCTGCTTCATGGAGCTGCTCCACATGAACAAAGCTCAGAGCTGCTTCTTTAACAGAGGATTTACATGATCTGAGGCTCTTTCAGACAGAAGTTTGGCTGATTTTAGTCTCTCCTTTTCATTTTTATTCAGTCTTATTTTAGTCGACTAAAATATCTGGACATTTCAGTCATAGTTTTAGTCTCATGAGAAACTTTTAATTTAGTTTTAGTCCAATTTTAGTCGTCAAAAATATCACTTGGACTAAAATTAAGACTAAATATTTTAGTCGACGAAAGTAACACTGATCGCGAGTCCTGCTATAGGGAAACTGTTCCCATCCATCCATTTTCTTCCGCTTTATCCGGAGCCGGGTTGCGGGGTCCCGATCCACACACACCTCCTCCAGCTGTTCAGACCCCGAGGCCACACCAGGCCAGACATAGTCCCACCAGCGTGTCCTGGGTCTTCCACGAGGCCTTGTCCCACTAGGACATGCCTGGAACACCTCCCGCGGGAGGCGAACAGGAGGCATCCGGAACAGATGCCCGAGCCACCTCAGCTGCTCCTTTGGACGTGAAGGAAACTGTTCCCCTGCATTATTATTGTGCATGTTTTGGGTTGTTGGGGAAATCATGAAGGAATCCTGAGCCCCACGAGAAAACCCACTCAGACTCAAGGAGAACTTGAAACTAACAGGGCCAAGAAATGAATTCTGCCAAAATGAGGGCGAGACACGGCAGGTGAAAGTATTGATTTTTCGAAGTGGAGATTTTTTATGAATTCTCCTCCCTTTACATCGTAGTTTTCATGTCAAAGAATAAAAATGACAAATCTCACCCCACATGATGCTTATTTTATGATGTTGCGGAGATAACCCGAAAGTAGCTGCTGCGGCGCGTCGAAAGGCCGTCTTTCCCGCGGGTTTTCATTCACAAATATTGACAGATTTTACATCCACGTGTCCTGAAGGGGCCCCGTGATGACGCCATCACCCAAATATTGTATTTTTCCTCCTACGAGACGCCTGGAGCGGAAAAGCCAAAGCCAGTAGTGTATTACCAATACGTCAATAAAATAAAACCATACATTTTAATGTGGCTCAATCCATTATTTAGATTTCGTTGCCCAAAATATAGGCAATTTTGGCCATTTTCATCCGCAAAAAGGCCTTATATGAAAACAGACAGAAAAAAATGCAATACATGTTTGTGTCATATTTAGATCAGTAATGTTCAGCAAGCTTCAAATCAATATCTCCACTTTTTTGTTCCCGCTATTCATCTCCATTCGCCTTAATAGATTAAGTTCCAACAATCCACTGCACTGTGGAGCGGATCACACTGTTTTTAATGCAGGCTAGCTGATACCATAGACATGCACTAGCCTGGCGCCACGTAACTCTTCAAATATAAGCAGAGCCGTGGGAAGATATTTTAGTTAGGGGGCGCTGAGGGACAAAATTTCCCCCCAAATACTTTTTCTGTGCATAAATCCTATTTATTAACCTCTTACCTCCCGCCTGAACCGAGAGCATTTTCTCCAGTTCAGCTTTACCCAAATCCTGTAGGCCAGTGTAACGCCTCATTTGAAAGACCTACAAAACTAAATGGATGTTTTTCCTCACATTAGATTTTTTTTCATCACTTTTTTTGTCAGGCAGTCGTCTCATTTTTGTCAAATTTTCGTGACTTTTTTGTCACTTTTTCGTCAAATTATTCGCATTTTTTTTGTCAAATTCTTATCACTTTTTTGTCCATTTTTTGTCCATTTTTGTATATTTTTTGTCACTTTTCCGTCAATGTTTTCTCACTTTTTTCACATTTTCATCCTTGTTTTCATCAGTTTTGTTGCTATTTTCACACCTTTTTTCCAGAAGCTTTTGGACTGGGGTAAAGCTGGAGAAAATGTGCTCGGTTCAGGTGGGAGTTAAGGGTTTAATATTGCCTGCAGTTCACAAACTATCCACCAGGGGGTGCTGCAGCGCCCTCAGCACCCTGGGTTCCCACGGCCTTGAATATAAGAAATGTATGAAAAAAAAATATCTCCAGGTACCAGCAACACTCTGGATAACTAGGAAATGAGGCCCTGTGTCAAAAATCCTGAAACATCCCTTTAAGACTGAAATTCTGATCAAAACAACCCAATAACATCCATTTTAACACACTCTGTTAATGTTTCGGTGCAGTTTCAAATGGAAAAAAATTGAATAAAACTTCCCTATAGACCAACCCACTTTTGAGTCCTGACCCACCACATTTTTTAAACACTGACACTATTTCTCGCATTTTTAGAGTAGTTTAACAGGTATTTGACGTCTTATTTGCATAATAATATTTCTCAAAATCAAGTTGGGGGCCAGAGGTTCTGTGCTGGAGGGCCACATTTGGCATTAGGACATGGCTGGAACATGTAGGGGGAGGAAAACACATAATTTTAACATTTTTAGACTCCATGTAGTCCCTTTAACATCGGCTCCTGCTCCGACAGTGGCGGAGACGTCTCGCATCCAGAGTAAATCCATTTTCTGTTCGCTTCGATGACGCTCGAGCAGGATTTCGCGGGTCCCACTTAAACGGCTCTGAGTGGAGGAAGCTCTGAGTCACTTTTCGCACCGTCCCGCCTCGTCACCGCTCGCAGATTCGTCACACCGCTTTTGGTTTTTTTTGGATTTGCAGTCGCAGCAGAAAAAAAAGTTGCTCAAGACTCTGCGGCGAGAAGGTTACTGCGGTTCAAGTGGGTCTTTGAGCGAAGCGTGATCAGGAAGTGACGCCGCGTCCTTTGACACGAGAGACCGGAGTTTGTGGAGGAGCCTGAGTCAGCGCTAAAGGACTGTATAACGTCAGGCCCATCGTGAGTCATTTAAAGATGAATGAAGTCGGATTTCAGTCAGAAACGTCTCTGTTGTGGAAGGAGATGACGTTTGAATCAGAGCCGTGACAGCTGTGGTTCACAAAAGCATCATCAAAATCTGCTTGAAAACCATCTTTTTATTGATATTATTGTGGGAAATGCAATGGAGATTTTTGACATTAACAGAGATCACGTGGCTCTGTCGTCCCACTGCTGTTTACTTTACTTATATACAGTATTATTAATATTATTGTACAAGTTACTTTAAAACTGCAATATATTCTATGTTAGAAGTTGCTGTTTAGAAAATGCAACTAAGTTACCTGGAAGTGACTTCAGACGAAAAAAATGTGGGCGGTGAAATATGAAAATGTATCTCGGGGTAACGAGATAATTATCTTGGGGAATGAGAAAATTATCTCTGAAGATAAGGATTTCCTGAGGACCCCCTTGAAAATGAGATGATGCATCTCATGGGGCTGATCCTCCAAATATGTCCATAAATCTTGGGGGAACCAGATAATTATCTTGAGCAATGAGAAAATGATCTTGGGGAAATGAGAAAATGATCTCGAGGGAATGAGAAAATGATCTTGAGGGAATGAGAAAATGATCTCGAGGGAATGAGAAAATGATCTCGAGGGAAATGAGAACATTTTCTCAGGGGAACAAGATAATGATTTCCTGAGGACCCCCTTGAAAATTAGATGATGCCTCTCATGGGGCTGATCCTATATCCATAAATCTTGGGGGAACCAGATCATTTTCTTGAACCAGATGAGGAATGAGAAAATTATCTTGGGGATTAAGATAATTATCTTGAGAAATTATAAAATTATTTTGGGGAAATAAGAAAATTATTTTGGGGGAACAAGATAATGATTCCCTGAGGACCCATTGAAAATGAAATGATGCATCTCATGGGGCTGATCCTCCAAATATGTCCATACATCTCGGGGGAACCAGATAATTATCTTGGGGGGACAAGAAAATGATCTCAGGGAAACAAGATAATGATTTCCTGAGGACCCCCTTGAAAATGAGATGATGCATCTCATGGGGCTGATCCTGCAAAGATGTCCATACATCTTGGATAATTTGGATAATTATCTTGGGGAACAAGATAATTATCTCGGAGGAATGAGAAAATGATCTCAGGGGAACAAGATAAATTATCTCAGGGGAATAAGAAAATTATCTCAGGGTTAAAAAAAAAAGTTGATTTTTTTTTTTCTTCACATTTTTATATTTCTATTTTTTTTTTTTTTCACCCCCCATAAAAATGTTTTGTCTGATGTCACTTCCAGGGCTCCATAATTTTGAGCTAGTTTGAGTTTCTTTCGGCAAAATATAAACTGAAAATAGTAATAAAGCCACCGAGTCCAGTCAGAGCTCATTGTCCTCCTCTTTCCTTACGCTCTCGTGTTTTGTTTTGACTTTAGATTTTCCTGCAAATCCACGTTGTGTCTCCTCAGCTTTAGGTTCTTAACCTCTTAACTCCCGCCTGAACCGAGAGATCTTTTTCCTCACGTCATCAGATTTTTTCCCATCATTATTTTGTTGGGTATTCAACTCATTTTTGTAACTTTTTTGTCATTTTTTGGTCCATTTTTTGTCCATTTTTTATCACATTTTTGTCATTTTTTCGTCAAATGTTTGTAATTTTCTTGTCAAATTTTTATCACAGTTTTGTCACATTTTTGTCAATTTTTGGTCATTTTTTGGTCATTTTTTTGTCACATTTTGTCACATTTTTGTCATTTTTTGGTCATTTTTTTGTCACATTTTGTCACATTTTTGTCATTTTTTCGTCATATTTTTGTCAATTTCTTGTGACGTTTTGTGACATTTTCATCCTTGTTTTCGTCTCAGTTTTGTCGCTATTTTCGCACCTTTTTTCCAGAAGCTTTTGGATTGGGGTAAAGCCAAACTGGAGAAAATGTGCTCGGTTCAGGTGGGAGTTAAGGGGTTAAACTGGCCATGCTCAACACTGAAGTATAGGTTGTTCATGAGCTGGGATCAACACTATTGAGCGTTATACGATTACGTGATGTGGTTAACGTCGGTCACCGGAACCTTCTTAGAAATCGCACTTTCACTTCTGCTTTTCCCAAACCTCAGCGTCTCCACTTCCCACAAACATGATTCACATCTTCCCTCGCTCTTTCTCGCAGGCCTGCGTCACCGTCTGAAATGGGACGTCCTTCGCCGCGGCTGCCCCTCATCACGGACTCCCCGCCGCTCGTCCCGCTCACACCGCGCCGGCCTCCGTGTTAGCATCACCCCGAGCCTCCACCTATGGGATCAAAATGGCCGACACGGACTACAAGTACCGCCTCCTGGGAGCGCCGTCCGAGGAGTACCGCAAGAGGCCGCTGCTGCTGCAGGTGGACAGCACGCTGACCAACCTGTTCGCCGTCCTGGAGGTGACCAAGCGGGACGCGCCCAGACGCTGGAGTCACCTGAGCCTCAACGGGCTGCGGCAGGTCCGGGTGTACAGCTTCCTGTTCGGGCTGGCCGTCATGTTCCTGATCATGGCGTCCTACGTGCTGACGGGGGACAAGAGGGGGCTGGTCTGGAGCCCCTCGCCGTGCCAGTTCGGCGGGATGGTGAGCCCGGGGCCTTTCTCGGTGAACCTGTCCACGCTGAAGGATTACGAACAGATGAAACTCGTGGTGAAGTCCATCGAGGCCAAGGTGGAGTTTAGCAGCAAGAGGCGGAAACCGAAGCTGAAAGACCTGGTGGACAGTGAACCCCACGTGAGTACGAGCTTAGTCTGCGTTTTCAAGATAGTGATGTAGTAGTATCGAAGTACAATCTGAGCCGGTTAGTAGGACATGTCACGTACATGAAACCATTTCTCACTGACATTATTTACATGTGTGGACAATGCAGTGGTCATTTTGACTCATTACTCTGTTGACCAATGAGACGTCCTGTCTAACCCTAGAACACTGTCGCTCAAATCCATAACACCGTCACTAACGCCGGGTGATTTTTACCCGAGATAATCCACCCGATGAAAAGAACTTCATCAAAATCTATCAAAACATGACGATACGACACATGTGAGTCGTGTTCTTTTATATTAAACTGTGTTATGTCTAATAAAATAAAATTAAAGCATCATGAGAGGACCAGATTAAAGGAACAGGCCACCGTTTTTACATACTGAGATATGTTCTTACCTTAGCTTTGACGAGTTCTTTAGGACCTGTCTGATCTTCACCCGTGCCTTCAGTCACGTAAACACAGTGCAGACGGCGTTAGCATTTAGCCACTACATGTTCCACTACAAAGTATAATTACACAAAATTAAACAATGTGGATTTTCTAAGTGGATAAAAGGGGGGACTATATTGTAAGGCGTAATAATACCAGGAGTAATTTGGCATCCGCGCAGTGAAGTGAAGATTACTGCGCAGATTTCAAACTACTCCTGGTATTATTATGCCTTACAATATAGATCCCCCTTTTTTAATTTTGTGTAATTATACTTTGTAGTGGAACACTTCACGTAACCATATTTAAATAAGGAAAACGTGGAAGAGCTTGGTAGCTTCTATCTTGACCTGTTTTGGAGCTATAGAGGAGAGGGGGAGAGGCTAAATGCTAACGCCGTCTGCGCTGTGTTTACGTGACTGAAGGCACGGGTGAAGATCAGACAGGTCCTAAAGAACTTGTCAAAGCTAAGGTAAGAACATATCTCAGTATGTAAAAACGGTGGCCTATTCCTTTAAAATGATCCAAAATTACTGGAAAATTAGGAATTGGGAACAAAAAATAATCATATCAATAAAAAAATAATGAAGATGTAAAGTTGGTTTTGGGTCCAGCCATTCCTGGGATCTGTGAGACTTCTCTGGTGAAGCTCAGGGTCCTTCAGGAGAGAGAAACTAAATATGTCTGATTTTGACTAAAATAACAATGTGTTACTCACTCACTGTGAGGCCAGAGACACGAATTCTGAGACAGGAGCAAAGAAATAAATGTGTCAGTCCTGAATGTCAAAGGGGCAAGAGCCTGATTAAATACATTAGCCCTCCCTGACCGTCATCACAATCGCTGGGTGAAAATCACCCAAACATGTGCCTGAGTTTAGGAAAACCCCCAGGCCATCAAAGATGTCAAAGACAAAGCTGAAGCTCAGAGACCCAGGACACTCAGATCAACTCAGCATCATCAAAATCACATACATGGATTTGCTCGGGTGAAAACACCCGGTGATAATGTTCTAGGGTTAAATGTGAAAGCCAACGTTAACTAAATCTCATACGGGCAAAACAGTCAGAGATTTTGCAGGAAAAACAGGGAAAAAATGTCACTTAATTATGAGGAAATATCGACCAACAGATGGGGAAAATATTTTAGGCCATGAAGTCTAAAGTGAGTATTCTGATATTGGTTACAAAGATTGTTTCAGATTATTTATTTTCACTTATAAATAATCTATAAGTGTTAGAATCAGTAAAAACTCTTTTGCCTTGTCGAGTCTCCACCTCGTCTCCAGGCCGGTCATTAAGTCAGTCCGTCTCTGTAACTCTCTCTCCGGTGAGTTGACCCCCACATATTTTATTCAAAAACACTAAATATCAGAGCTGAGGTGCCCATTATCTGCAGGATCGGGCAGGTTCCTCCTCACACGTCTTACCCACTGTCCTTTGAAAAGCAGGTGGACGCCCTCAGAGCCAGAGCCCATTATCTTTACATGACTTCCTGAGCTCATCTCTGCAGCCTGTCAGGTACAGACGTGTATATAATCTTCTATATGGGCAAATAAAGGATTCCTGACACTTTTAATCTGCTAATGAATGACATCTGAGCGGGACCCGAGGCTTTGATGAGGAGCTTCATTGTGTGGCTCGTCTGTGACTGTCCATTAGAAACAGGTCGATGACAAAGACAGAGGAGACGGCGAATTAGGCGAGCGGACGCGGCGGACATCTTAATGACGGCGGCTTTGTTAGCGCGTTCTTCATCAGTTTAGAATGAGCCATTACGGCGGAGGCATAACAATCGCCGCCGCTTTTACTGGTGTGTTTGGAAAACGGAGACAAAGAATCATTTAGTGGTTTTCGGAGTGCGGGATTTAAGGAGCGTTTGGGAGGATTTGTGCTGAATGTGAGTCACGTTTAAGGCGACACAGGTGAGAACACAGAGATCCACACGCACTCCAAACTTCACACTGGAAGATTTTGAAGGATTTTTATACAGACGGCATCTCTGGGATCGCCCATATATGGTCATGTTTGAAAACAGTTAAAGGGATATTTCAGGATTTTTGACATAGGGCCTCATTTCCTAGTTATCCAGAGTGTTGCTGGTTTATTCATTTTTTTGTAATTCATGCAGTTCTTAGGGATGTCCCGATCCGATCACGTGATTGGAAATCGGGCCCGATCACGTGGTTACAGACTCGATCGGAATCGGACAATACCTCCCGATCAGGACTGGGATATTTATGCGTGTCCATTCTCGTTACTTTTGGTCAGATTTCGAGCTACCGCGAACCACTTTCTGTCCCCTCGCCCTGGCCCAGAACCTCTGTCACTCACCTGGCCACAAATCCACACAAGTGCCAGCGCTGGAGAACAATAACAACATCTCTGATAACGCGTGCAGAGTTTACTGTAGGCTAAGCGAGGAGAGAGGAGTGAGAACGGACGGGAAGACATGACGGAGAGAGCGGTAAGAAGTAGCAAACAGCTGCTTTTTTATCGCTATTACACCGCTACATGTGATTAAACCAGGCCTACTCAGACCCCACTGAGCAGAGAAACCCTTGCATTTCTGCGAAGATGTTTAAAAGTCCTTGGACAGAGACGAGAGCGCGGCCCGCTGCGCTCATACGTGCGCAAACGCTGAAAGACGAGGGGAAACCGTCTATGACCTGATAACCACTGCCTCCTCTCTTCGCTTATCCCCGCTCTACGTTCAGGAGGTGAATTGAAGCACTTGTTGTCACTCCTTCTTGTCTTACGCCTTTAGTAAAACACACGCACTCTGTATATGCCCACAGTAGGTGACCCGCGCTCAAGCCACGGTGGACGGCGCGCGTGCACAGCTCGGTGGACGGTGCACTGCGCCGCGAACCTCGACCCCGTCCCAGTTTCCAGGCTGGGAAATGTGGTCACCGTATATCTACTTATTAAAGAGACTGTAATCAGGTTAACATGGCACATTTAGCTTTTGGCCAAATATATTGTTATTACACTGTAAAGACTAATAGTCTTGCTTACTTGAGAAAAAACAGACACAGTAGAGTTACTCTCTATATCCAAAGCCATGAATGAAAACAAGTGGAATAATATAGTTTTTTTTCTTAATTTTCTTAATTGTATCGGGCAATTCTCAAAATCAAATGACTCGGACTCGGATTGGGGGCAAAAAAACCTGATCGGGACATCCCTAGTTCATATGTTTGAAGAGTTTCGTGGCGCTAGGCTAGTGCAAGGCTAGTGCATGTCTATGGTATCAGCTAGCCTGCATTAAAAACAGTCTGACCCGTTCCACAGAGCACCTGAGGCAAATCACTTTTAACACCAGACTAGCCATATAAATGTCTGTGTGACTGAATAATGTTATAATATAACCATTTTGCATTTAAAAGAACGTATGTTTGAGCAGCTTCCTGGTTGTAGCTACGCAGCGGTGGAGTGATCTGCTCGGTTACCAGATCTACAGTAGTTTGTTTACCTGCGGCCGCATTACTACAGTTCACAAATGAGCTTTCTATAATGCCCTACTAAAAACAAGGAAAAAAATCTTAAAATAAGACATTTTGTCTTGTTTTAAGGAAAAAATTCTGCCACTGGGGTCAGCATTTTTTTTCTTGCTAAGAATTCTTATTTCTAGAATATTTTTCTTATCATAAAACAAGAAAGAAACACTAAATTTAAGCAAATAAATAGCTAGAATTAAGCAAAATGTCCTCAGAAAATGGAATAATTTAAGGAAAACATTCCTATTTGAGACATTGTGGGATATTTTACTTAAATGTTGCTTGATTTCAGCAAAATGTTCTAAATTACACACATTTTTGAGCAAAATGTTCTTAATAAATATTAATATTTAAGGAACATATTGCCCGCTTAAAAATAAGAAAAAATATTCTTTGTCTAAAGTTGAAGAAGATTCAAAAAGTTCAAAAAGTTGTTATGTCTTGTTACAAGAAACATTAGCATGTTTTTAGCAAATTTATCTGAACAAGAAATGGCTAGATTTTATTTCCTAAAAAAAGATTTTTTTTTCTCAAGAAAACTTCGCTAGGCAAGACATTGTTACTTTTTAGGGAAAAACAAGAACTTATTTCTTAAAGTAAGACATTTTTTACTTGCTTAGAATCTATTTTTTGCAGTGCATGATTTTGAAGAGGTTTTTAATGCAGGCTACTAGTTACCATAGACATGCAGTAGCCTAGCACTAGCCTAGCACTGCTAAACTCTTCAAATATAAGGTCTGCATGAATTAAAAAAATAATTATCCTGAAATATCCCTTTAAGTTTCTCACCTGTCCCGCTCCTCTGTCGGCAGATGTTCTCCGTGGTCCCGCGCTCGTTCCTCCCCGCTCTGAAGAACCCCTGCTGGTACGAGGAGTACGGCGGCAACAGCAGCTCGGACCCGTACCGGAACAACTTCTACGGACGCTACTCGCGGCGCTTCCGGACGGTTTTCCAGCAGCTGCGCGCCTCGTTCCGGGAGCACCTGCTGCGGCGGGACGGCCGGGCGTTCCGGCTGCGCTGCCTGCCCTTCTTCTACATCATCGGGCAGCCCAAGTGCGGCACCACCGACCTGTACGACCGGCTCCGGCTGCACCCGGAGGTCCGGTTCACCACCTTCAAGGAGCCGCACTGGTGGACGCGCAAGAGGTTCGGTGAGTAAGGGATGTCGCGGGTTCGATTCCCACCTGGACGGGGGCTAATGTGTGGAGCGTGTTCTCCCCGTGTCTGTATAGGTTTCCTCCTGGTACTCCGGTTTCCCCTTCCACTAAAAACATGTACAATAGGCCAGGATGAGTGCAGAGTGTGAGAGAGTGGGTGGTGGTTGTTGTTGGTGCAGAATGGGAGACTCTACCTCAATGATTCCCAACCTTTTCTCTCCCTGGTACCCCTCTTTTATACCCTGAGTACCCTGTAACTTGCACTTGCCAAAATGTGTGACCGACTAAACTTAGATTATTCAGTATTTAGTGGAGTGTTTTGTTCAAAACACGCCAAACCTTTTACTGAAAAAACATCAACAACTTTTTTTTTAAAGGGATATTGAAATTCTGCTCAGTCCCCCCTTTTTCTTCTTCTTTTCCAAGCACCCCCTGCATTTAAAAACTGCTTTAATTTTGATATTTGGCTTAATTTCAAATCAAATTTGCCGTTTTCAATCAAAAATACATTAAATTTTATGTCAGAAATGTAAAAAATATGTGTCTCAAAACCGTCTAGAGACCCCACTTCAGTGTCCTGGGGGTCCCGACTCCCACTTTGGGAACCACTGGTCTGCTCCGAGGGCAGCTGTGGCTGCAACAGTAGCCACCAAGTATGGTGTGAATAAATAATGACGACAGTGTTGCACTTTGGGAAACTTGTCACACAGGCTGGTAAAGCGCAATACAAGTGTAAACCATTATTTGTCCTGTTCTATGTTATATCTATGGACACAGGCTGTGGCTCGTTTGAAAGGTGACACTCTAAACTCTCTGTAGGTGAAAACAGTTTAATTCTACGTGACTCAGTTCCTGAGAAATATAAGCTAAACAGAGGCTAGTTTTGATCAAAATCACAGATTTTTTTTCTAGATTTGGAGATATTTTGTGTTTTATGAAACTCTCTCCTTTCTGATTAACTCCTCTCTCCTCTCTGGACAGAAACATTATGTGAAGAGGCAAACGCCTAAATATTTCTGTTTCAAGTAAATTTTCAAGGACATCATTGTTGACATGTTTTGAAACACGCGTGTTCTCGATCTCTTTTTATGGCGTGTGCATTTAAACAGCCTGGTTCTCAGATTGAAGACTTTAACAGGATGTTTCTCAGTCGTCCTTGGACCGATTCGAACCATTTAAAAACTCAGAGAAATGTTAAAATCTCAACTGTTTCAATATGTACATGTGAAGCTTCTCTGCTTTGTCAAACGCTCCAGAGAGCGAGAGAGAAGTGCCGGCTTTACAGCTGTTCACTACACAACACCACGCCCCCTCAGACTAAGACCACGCCCCCTCTGACAAAAGAAAAGAAAAAGAAACGCAATAATATATATAAAATGTCCAGATCGTGACTTTTCACAAGTTTTTGATCATCATTTATTTCATTTCTGTTCATCACAGAGCTACAAAATCACACATAAGGGGTATTAGAGTGTCTAGTTTTGCAATAAAAAACAACAACAATGCAAAACCGAGTTTTTCCATTTCAACACTTGATGTGTTGATAAGACGTGCGAGGCTGCAACGAGGAGAGCGACGAGGCAACAGCAGGTGCTCGTGCTCGTGAGCGCTGTTCGAGCCCTTTCTCCTCTAGGCGACCCTGGTTTGTTTGCAAGATTCCAACACCAGGCGGAAGATCCGGCCCCAAAATGACCCTCTTCCCCCCAAACCACCTGCAGCATCTCGTCCGGACTCACAGACATCACATTCTCCTTTTTAATTGGAATGGAGTCGTATTTGTGAAGCTAATTTCAGACACAAACCCCCCAAAGCGCTTCACACAGAGGAGGGGAACAAACCTCACGTCTGAGAACATATCAGGATCATTGTCATTCACGGCCAGCCCTGGGTTAATCATTTGTGAGTAAATTACCGTTAGATTAAACTCGGTCTGGATTCCGCTCACATCCACGGGCTCTGGGTTTGAGCGAGTCTTTAGTGGATTTGTGGAGCGCGGAGATGACAGTGCGGCGGCGCATAATGCCCGGGATTTATCATTGTCACAGTGTTGGCCATAAGGCAAACTCCATAATGCAAGAAGTCGGACAAAAGAGAGGGTTCCGCAGCAGCAGCCAGTCACATTTAAAGCTTTTGAGGAACGTTTTAATGCCTGAACACAAACTCAGTCTGCTCCATAAGACTCCACACTTTACAGACTCGGACTTAACAAGATATTGAAGCTTTTATTCATTGGGATGTTATATCTGTTTTATATGTATACCCAGGGATGCCAAGATGAACTGATTTTACAAGCTGTAGAGCAGATGATTGGTACTCCTCCTATATAAATGTATTATTTTCTGATTGTGGAGGAGGCCGGAGGTGCTCACTGGATCTCGATCGTGTATAGTAGTACCAGGTGCTCTTCGGAAGGGACGGGCAGGATCAGATGAATGAGGAGAATGAAGTATCTGAGGCACAACTGGGTGAGGTTAACCCCTTAACTCCCACCTGAACCGAGCACATTTTCTCCAGTTTGGCTTTACCCCAGTCCAAAAGCTTCTGGGAAAAAGGTGAGAAAATAGCAACGAAACTGAGATGAAAACAATGATGGAAATGTGACCAAAAAGTGAGAAAACACTGATGAAAAAGTGGCAAAAATGGCACAAGAAATTGACCAAAAAATGGACAAAAAAATGACAAAAATATGACAAAAATATGTGATCTAAATCTAAATCTGTTACTATATTAATCTCTGTAGAGAAATGAGTTCTCTGCATTTGACCCGTCCTCAGTAACGCATGGGGCGACCTGTAGGAGCAGTGAGCTCCAGCAGTGGCCGGCGCTCAGGGACCCGTCTCCATGATGTGGAGCCAGGCTGGTGGTCAGAAACACCTGGCTGGAGGATTAACCTATTGCACATGTTTTTTGAGCCAGGTGTTTCTGACAAAAATGTGACAAAAAAATGACCAAAATGTGACAAAATGTGACAAAAAATGTACAAAAATGTGATAAAAATTTGACAAAAAAAGTACAAAAATGTGATAAAAAAAGGACAAAAAATTTATACAAAATTGACGAAAAAAAGAAAAAAATGTAACAAAAAAATGACAAAAATGTGACCAAATGTGACAAAAAATTAACACAAAAATGTGATAAAAATGTGACAAAAAATGACCAAAAAATGACAAAAAAGTGACAAAAAATGTGACAAAAATGTGATAAAAAATGGACGAAAAAATGACAGAAATGTGACAAAAAATGACAAAAAAAATTGAGTTGAATACCCAACAAAAAAATTATGTAAAAAAAAATCTGATGATTTGAGGAAAAAGATCCTCTCGGTTCAGGCGGGAGTTAAGAGGTTAAATAATATTCTTTAATTCGGACGCGTTTCGACACAGCTGTACCGGATGAGGGTTTAAATAGTTCAGGACAAGTGCAATATGCAGATACAATGGACACATGGAGAAGCAAAGCTCGAGGCAGGTGAGCACAGAAAAGGAGAAAAGTCGTTGGAGGGATTTGAGTCTATTGCCTCCTGTAGAGTCCAGTGGTTTAGTTTCAATGACTTTAAGACTGAGATTGTTTTTGAGTAAAACCTTTGACCTAATGAAACTACAGACATGGTGTGTTTAAACGTAAAATGTAATGAGGCTCATAAACTGACTGCAGCTCAGTCTAATCTGAAAATTAAATATATATATCTATTCAATATATATGGTCCATATTGTGGCAAAATGTGGAAAGAGGGGCCCAAACCTATCACTGCACTTCACAGTGATAGGTTTGGTCATGCTCATGGCAACAGTTCATCCACAAACTAAAGCCCTAAATATAAACTTTATAAACTTTAAACATCAGAAAACGTTTCCTCCTCTTCATGTCAGAGATCTACACTGACGTCTCCACATGTGTCTCTCTCTCCTCTGCACCTGCAGCCGTTAGATTTATATTTCCGTGCGTGTTTTTCCGGCGCGTGTGGAGGCAGCAGGATGTCAGATCGTATCTGTTTTACCCACAATGCTCTGGGGGGCTCATTACGGTGGCGCGGCGCCTTATTTAAGGAGAAGTGCACAAAGCAGATATCGATCGGGGCCAATCACAGACACAGGACGGGTAACGAGGGGGAGGGAGGGGGAGGGAGGGGGGTCCAAAGAGTCACCGACGGGATTCACGGCTCTTTTTGTTTTGATCCTCGTTTTCGTCGCTGTTTTGAGGAGAAAAACTAAAACAAGCTAAGACGTGCTTCAAAGTGGAGGCAATTTCAGCGCCGAAATGATTAAAACAAACTCATTCTCCATCCATCTTCTTCACAGGGATGATTTTAAAAACGTGTCTCACAGATTTCAGAGCAAAACAAGCTGCCAGTTCAAGCTGATGAAAAAGGATTTGCACAAAGGATTTTTTTGTACAAATGTTTTTGCAATACCAGAGGAAAACAAAAGCACTTTTATTCCACTGCGAGGAAACTAAAACGTCTTGTTGTGCCGGCTCCTCTGCTTTTGTTTCTGTTCAAATCCAGGACCGCCTGGAAATAGCTAATTAAATCTCAAAAAGTTTTATATCGATCTAATCTCTAATCATTCTCTTTTGGACAAAGTCATACATGGTTCCAGTAGGAAACGACATGAAGAAAACTTCACATCTCGATCTTTATGGCAGGTAGCTCGACATCAATAAAATACGATCTGACTACGGGTTCTTTTCTCTTACTTTTCTTCCTTTCCCTTTAATATATGCATATCTACATATATACATAAGTACTTATAAACCACATATATCTTTCCAATCTAAAATAAGGAAAGATTGAATGAACAAAATGAAATACATGCAGATGATGAATGTTTAGAGGATTAGAGTCTGGACACTGGTGGTGGTAAAGGAGAGGCAGAGGAGGGGCGGAGGAGGGCGCAGCACAGCCGGCCGAGCGATGGACAGATGGAAGCTTAAAAACCTCTCCAGTTTGGCTTTACCCAAATCTGAAAGCTTCTGCCCTTCAGCGTAACACCCAATTTGAAAGCTTGGACCGCGTTGTCACTTTGCGTCGTCGTATTTTTTACGCTTATTCTTTTGTTTTTGACGCGTTTTCGTCACATTTTTGTCACATTTTTGTTATTTTTACATCACTTTTTCTTGACATTTTTACATAATTTTTTTGTAGAATTTTTTGTCATTTTTACATCAAATTTTTTTCAGTTTTTTGGTCATTTTTACATCACTTTTTTGTCATGTTTTTGTCACTTTTTTGGCTCTTTTTGTCACTTTTTTCGTCACTTTTTTCGTCACTTTTTTCGTCACTTTTTTGTCATGTTTTTGTCACTTTATTGGCTCTTTTTGTCACATTTTTCGTCACTTTTTTTGTCATTTTTTTGTCATTTTTGCATCTTTTTTTTTCACTTTTTTGTCTGTTTTTTGTCATAGTTTTGTCAGTTTTTTTCAAATTTTTTGTCATTTTTACATCCCTATTTGTCCTGTTTTTGGCACAATTTTGTTGCATTTTTGTCGGGACACAAAAGTGACCTTTTTTTCAATATTTCCATCTGAAACGGCATGAGAACACCACTGGAGTTTGTTCTAATTAATGTTATTGACTTGCTTTGATCATTTCTGTCTTAAAATTAGAGTTTAAAAATGTTAAAATGAAGTATTTTTCCAGCCATGTCCTAATGTGTAGAATGAGCTCAGACCTGTTGAATAAAAAGTGTGTGGAAAATCGAACATCTTACATAATAAACATGATTAATTACAAATGCCAGAAGGTCCCGCCCTCAGAAACACCTGTTGTAGAAGCCGCTCCATCAGCAGTTTGGAAAGTTCGTGCTTCTGTTTTTCTCGCGTAATCTCTCAAAATCTCACTGTTGGTTTGGAAACGCGTCACACACAGATCTGCACCTCGAGCTGCACAAACCAGGATTAGATCGAGAGCAAAAGTGCAGCCGTTATCTGCCTCTGCGGGAGCAGATTACATCTCTCGTTCGGGGAGTAAAGCAACTTCCTGTTTTCGTCGAGAATCTGCACCACAGCCTCCTCTGATCTTCTGCACGAGTTTCATTTCCTTCACGGAGCAGCAACATCAAGCGGAAGCAGAAGGAGAACTGAGCGGACTCATATTATGCTTCAAACAATCGAATACAAGCTGATATTTCACCAGGGCTGGGGGCTGATACCAGTACTTTAACCATACTTGGTCTTCGATACCGATACCTGAATGATACTTTTTCTGATTCTGATACGAAACTAATATTTGTCGTCCAGAACCAGAAAACAGAACAAGATCTACAATATCAACTCCAATCTCAAGAAATGTGCGGGAAATGGGGAATAATTTGGGGGGAAATGGGGGGAAATTGTGGCAAAAATACGAAAAAAGGGGGAAAAAGAGGGGAAGATATTTGTAATAAAAAATGAGCAAAAATGAAGGGAAAAAATTATGAAAATGAGAAAAAATGGGGCAAAACCTTTTTTTTTTTTTAAATGGGGAAAAATAGAGAAACATTAGGAATAAATTGGGGGGAAAAGGAAACCTTAGTAATTTAAAAATTAGCAAAAATTAGGGGAACACATTATGAAAATTCTTAAAATTGGGCAAAATCAATAAAAAATATGGTGTGAAAAATGGGGAATAAATTGGGGAAAATAAGGGAAATATTAGTAATAAAAAATGAGCAAAAATAAGGGGAAAAAATTATGAAAATGAGAAAAAATTGGGCAAAATCTATTATAAAGACTGGGAAAATATGGGCAAAAATAGGGGAAAATGGGAATAAATTGGGGGAAAAGGGAAAATACTTGTAATTTTAAAAATGGGCAAAAATTAGGGGAAAACTTTATGAAAATTATGAAAAATTGGGCAAAATCAATAAAAAAAAATGGTGTAAAAAATGGGGAATAAATTGGGGAAAAAGGGAAAATATTAGTTTTTAAAAATGAGCAAAAATTTGCAGAAGACATTAGGAAAATGATGAAAAATTGGGCAAAATCAATGCAAGATATGGTGTAAAAAATGGGAAATTAATTGGGGGAAAAGGAGGGAAAATAGGGAAAATATTATAATAAAAAGTGAGCAAAAAAGAGGGGAAAAAATTATGAAAATGAGAAAAAATTGGGCAAAATCTATTTTTAAAAAATGGGAAAAAATAGAGAAACATTAGGAATAAATTGGGGGAAAAGGGAAATCTTAGTCATTTAAAAATTAGCAAAAAAAATAGGGGAAAACATTATGAAAATTATTAATATTGGGCAAAAAATAAAAAAATATGGTGTGAAAAATTGGGAATAAATTGGGGAAAATAAGGAAGATATTAGTAATAAAAAATGGGCAAAAATGAGCGGAAAACATTATGAAAATGATAAAGAAAATTGGGGAAAATCAATAAAAAACATGGTGTAAAAAATGGGGAATAAATTGAGGAAAAAGGGGGAAAATAGGGAAAATATTAGTAATAAAAAATGAGCAAAAATGACGAAACAAATGGTGAAAATGAGGAAAAATATGGGTAAAGTGAAGGAAATGGTGTAAAACATGAATTATACATTATTTTTTAGCTGAAACAGTCACCTTCCTTTAATCATAATAATAATAATAATAATGATAATAATGCATTAGTCGTATATAGCGCTTTTCCAGACGCTCAAAGTCATCTGGAAATTTGGTGCATTATTCATTCCCTCCACACTCAGTGATGGTAAAACTGCGTAAATCAGCCCCCACCACCAACACTCTCTCAGTTCATCCGCCCCAGGCTTCCTGGTGTTTCCACACGGTCTCCCATCCAAGTCCTGCCCGGCCCTTCCCTGCTGGGCTTCCGAGGTCTGACGGGATCAGCCTTTAACCTCTTCACCTCGACCTGAACTGAGCAAATTTTCGAGAAAACAAGCCTGAAAACTCAACAACAACAAAATCTGGAGCAAAAATACAGTAAAAAAGTGACCGGATAAAGTGAGAAAACCGGCAACAACAATGCTCAGAGCAGCCTGAGCCGCTGTGTAAGCACTGTTTCCTTAACAGTGGTCAGTCAGAGCGGCTGCTGCTCTTTCTTCCTCCTCGGAGTCAAAGAGCTATTAGATCTCATCAATAATGTAGAACGCTCAGCCTCAGGACGTGCAGCTGTTCACTCTGTGTGTGATGACGGCGCTCAGAGGCACGAGCGATGAAGACGAGGAGATACACAGACAAGTTTAACCCCAGAGTCAGTGGACACTTTACAGATTCAATGTGTGAGCAGGTTTTGTTTGGTGATTCAGATTCAGAGTGAAAAAGAAACACAGTGGCAGCTTTGTGTGAAAACAGGCTTTATTTAGACTCACAGCTAAAATCAAAATGTTCAAATTGAGCAGTTGAATTTGGCCTAATGTTTAAGGGAAAATGCAGTGTTTCTACATTAGCAGCAGAGTCGAGTCCAAACCGAAACAAGGAACTAAAACTTGGAACTAAACCAGAACTAAAAGCAGGAGGAAACTGGGACTAAACAAAGAAACAGATTATCCACATGAGTTTGTCATGATGGAGCTGTGGTGCCTTCATGTGCTCTGGTAAAGCAGAATGTTTAGTGTCAGCTACAAAACAATCAGCTAAAAGACATAAAACGCATCATCGCTGCTCTGCGTGTTGAAAGGTCAAAGGTCATCTCATCTCCAGAACTCAGGCAGCAAAATGTTCTCCCAGTTTCGACGTGAGGTGGTCTGTGCTATTTTGGGGCGACAGTGGTGCAGATTTTAGAGTGGGTCGTCTCATGATCGGAAGGTCAGGGGTTCGAATCCCACCTCCTGAAAGTGCACACTGTCGTTGTGCCCTTGGGCAAGACACTTCACCCACATTGCCCCCAGTGTCTGCGTACATTGGTGTATGAATGAGAGTGTGAATGGGTGAGTGGATCCTTGCTGTAAAGCGCTTTGAGTGCCTGATGTAGGTGGAAAAGCGCTTTATAGGTTGAGACCATTAACCATTTTCCACAGACAACTTGAAGGCAGCACAGGCCTGTGTGGCTATAGCAGCTAAAGGGCCCCCATGTAGTCATCTGTTATTAAAGGAATAGGCCACCGTTTTTACATACTGAGATATGCTCTTACCTAACCTTAGCCGAGTTCATATATCCCTGTCTGGTCTTTGTCCGTGCGCTCTGTCAGGCACACGGAGCACATACGCAGCCTCTCCCACATGTCACATAGCTCCAAAAAAGCTCACGATAGAAGCTACCAAGCTCTTCCACGTGTTCCCTATTTAAATAAAGTTACAAGAAGTGTTTTCATGCGAAGTATATTTACACAGAAATGTAGCATGTCGATTTTATAAGCAGATAAAAAGGGGGACTATATTGTGAGGCGTAATGATACGAGGAGCACAGCGTCCGCGTAGTAACTCCTAAAGGTTATTGACGGAAGTGAGCGGGGGGAAGTCGGGGGGAAGACGGGTTTATGTATACTCATCTAAGGTTAGGTAAGAACATATCTCAGTATGTAAAAACGGTGGCCTATTCCTTTAAGAAGCCTGCAGTAAACAGTTGATATACACAATGTTTTTCCAGTTACATCATCGCTCCAGGAAAAAACTACTTCTGCCGAGTGGCCTCTTCTTCAGAGAGGTTGAATAAAGTCCTCCATGTTCTCCCTGACATTATCGTAAGAAAAAAGAACAGGCGTGTCCAGAGTAGGTTAGAAAGAGCTCCTTCTTCACGCTCACGGGTGCGTTTGTTTTCTCTGCAGGGGCAGCACAGACGCCTTGGGCACTTCCTTCTTTATTTCTTTATTTCTTTCTTAAAACAGAAATAATGAAAAAACTGTTTTGTAAATTAAGATCAGTCCGCAAGGCGTTACATTACAGACGTCGGGCTCTTCCTGTTTGACACTATGATGTAAAAAACATCAGTGCCACAACTCAGTGGTTCACCAGGAGAGGGCGGAGCAGGAGGATTGATGAGAACTGAGTGAATGGAGCCAAAAAACACTCTGGGGGTGTTTTTAATAAGGAAACAGCAAAGCAACATGGTTAAAAGGCTCGATTTTGCAAGATATAGGACCTTTAAGTACATCGAGAGGATGGAAAGGCTTTGGGGTCCAGACTCAAGTCCGGATCTGGACCCAGGTCTGCAGAGGCGGACCCTTGGTCTAGTGGATTTGTCATGGGATTTAATGCCTGCATTTGCAAGGGAAAAATTGACCATTTTTGAGTGAAATTTTATGGAAGTTGAGTTTCCCTTCGTGGTCAATAAGGAGTTGCACCGTGTGGAAAAGTCGTCCCGGGTTAAGTGTCTCAATGAGGCCTTTCTGAGGAGTTTGCAGGTTATCATAGGTTTCCTTTGGGTGCTGTTGTTTCCCCTTCCACTGAAAACATGTACAATAGAGTAATGCTCCTGCTGGGTGGTGACCATTAGCTCGTCTCTGCGTCTGGGACTGACTCAGGAACGGGAGAGTTTGGACTGACTCTGAACACAAGTATTTCAAATCAAACAAACGCTCGGCCGAAGTCCCTCCGCTCGGGCGTATCAGTGCGGGAACAGGCGCCTGCGGGAACAGCCCGGCGCCTCGTTCATATGGGGGGGGCCCGGGGGGGGCTGAAGGCGAAGGCTGCGCAGGCTCCGTCGCACCTCATTCCCGCGACAGCCGAGCGCTCTAACGAACCCGCTTTCCTAATCACGGGGAAACTACAGAGGCGCTTTTACCGCGGCGCTTCAAAGCCTCAGGCCTGCTCGTCCGGAGGCACCTGCAGACTCCCGGGCCGGAGTAATTGGGACTGAAATAACGAGGGGCAAAGTCGTGGAAGTGGGAGGAACAAACAGGCAATCAGGAGTGGGTTTGAGGATCCCACCACGGCGAGGCTCAGGCGGAGGTCGAAGAACCGCGGAGGAAACACCGGGTTCTTTTACGCAAATATGTTTCCGCCACTCGTCAGTTCATTATGCACATTCTGAAGAAGATGATTCACATTTGAGAAGAGATTGAAATAAGAACTCCAGCCAGAGCTCCAAACGGCACCAAATGTTTCCCTGATCATCCTTTGATTGAATTACTGCAAAGTGAAAGACGTAAGACAAGCGATTACACCCATAACCTCTGACCCCCGGCCTTAAAGGGACAGGCCACAGTTTTTCCACACTGTGATATGTTCTTGCCTGAGTTTATATGTACCCGTCTGGTCTTTGTGCCCGTGGAAGAGCGTTGTAGCTTCACAAGCCTGTTTGGAGCTATAGGAATATGCTGGGAGAGGCCAAATGCTAACAACATCTTTGGTTGTGTTGCGTGACTGAGCGCAGGTACACATCAACTCGTCTAAGCTCAGGTAAGAACATATCTCAGTGTGGAGAAATGGTGGCCTTTTTTTTGGCTTCAGGGCCGGCCCAAGGCAATTTGGAACCCTAGGCATATAGGGCTGTGTAACACCTCATTTTCCTCACGTTGTTGCTTTGTTGTGTCACCATTTTTATGTTTGTTTTTTTTTTTTGTCAAATTTTTGTTGAGTTTTTGTAATTTTTTTTTGTTTCATTTTTTCACATTTTTGGTTGAATTTTTGTCACTTTTTTGTTGAATTTTTGTGACTTTTTTGTTGATTTTTTTCACAATTTTGTTGAATTTTTGTCACTTTTTTGTTGAATTTTTGTCACTTTTTTGTTGAATTTTTGTCACTTTTTTGTTGAATTTTTGTCACATTTTTGTTGAATTTTTGTCACTTTTTTGTTGAATTTTTGTGACTTTTTTGTTGATTTTTTTCACAATTTTGTTGAATTTTTGTCACTTTTTTGTTGAATTTTTGTCACTTTTTTGTTGAATTTTTGTCACTTTTTTGTTGAATTTTTGTCACATTTTTGTTGAATTTTTGTCACTTTTTTGTTGAATTTTTGTCACTTTTTTGTTGAATTTTTGTCACTTTTTTGTTGAATTTTTGTCACATTTTTGTTGAATTTTTTTTCATATTTTTGTTGAATTATTGTCACATTTTTGTTGAATTTTTGTCACATTTTTGTTGAATTTTTTTTCATATTTTTGTTGAATTATTGTCACTTTTTTGTTGAATTATTGTCACATTTTTGTTGAATTTTTGTCACATTTTTGTTGATTTTTTTTTCATATTTTTGTTGAATTATTGTCACTTTTTTGTTGAATTTTTGTCACTTTTTTGTTGAATTTTTGTGACTTTTTTGTTGAATTTTTGTCACTTTTTTGTTGAATTTTTGTCACTTTTTTGTTGAATTTTTGTCACATTTTTGTTGAATTTTTGTCACTTTTTTGTTGAATTTTTGTCACTTTTTTTGTTGAATTTTTGTCACTTTTTTGTTGAATTTTTGTCACATTTTTGTTGAATTTTTTTTCATATTTTTGTTGAATTATTGTCACATTTTTGTTGAATTTTTGTCACATTTTTGTTGAATTTTTTTCATATTTTTGTTGAATTATTGTCACTTTTTTGTTGAATTTTTGTCACTTATTTGTTGAATTTTTGTCACTTTTTTGTTGAATTTTTGTCACTTTTTTGTCGAATTTTTGTCACATTTTTGTTGAATTTTTGTCACTTTTTTGTTGAATTTTTGTCACTTTTTTGTTGAATTTTTGTCACTTTTTTGTTGAATTTTTGTCACTTTTTTGTTGAATTTTTGTCACATTTTTGTTGAATTTTTGTCACTTTTTTGTTGAATTTTTGTCACTTTTTTTGTTGAATTTTTGTCACTTTTTTGTTGAATTTTTGTCACATTTTTGTTGAATTTTTTTTCATATTTTTGTTGAATTATTGTCACATTTTTGTTGAATTTTTGTCACATTTTTGTTGAATTTTTTTCATATTTTTGTTGAATTATTGTCACTTTTTTGTTGAATTTTTGTCACTTATTTGTTGAATTTTTGTCACTTTTTTGTTGAATTTTTGTCACTTTTTTGTCGAATTTTTGTCACATTTTTGTTGAATTTTTGTCACTTTTTTGTTGAATTTTTGTCACTTTTTTGTTGAATTTTTGTCACTTTTTTGTTGAATTTTTGTCACATTTTTGTTGAATTTTTTTTCATATTTTTGTTGAATTATTGTCACATTTTTGTTGAATTTTTGTCACATTTTTGTTGAATTTTTTTTCATATTTTTGTTGAATTATTGTCACTTTTTTGTTGAATTTTTGTCACATTTTTGTTGAATTTCTGTCACAATTTTTTTTGAATTTTTGTCACTTTTGTTTTCTCCTCATTTTTTGTGGCTGTTTTGGTGCTTTTTTCCCAAGAAGCTTTTTGATTCGGGTAAAGCCAAACTGGAGAAAACAGGATCCGTTCAGGTGGGAGTTAAGAGGTTTAGCAAACTGTCAAAAGTAGAATCCAGATGCCTTTGTTTCTCACGGTGACGATGCTCTGTGTGTGCAGTGTAAGTTGGCCTGCAGCGCCCCCAAGTGGAGCCTTTTCAACAACAACACTACTGCACTTCTCATCTTGAACCAGTTTGGCTTTGAGAGCAGATAAACCGGATCTATATTTACACAAAAGAAACGATAAATGACAGTTGAATAAAGTGATAGAATCTGGATCAGAGAGCGTGAAATGAAGTCGTCTCTTTTATCCAGAAATGAGTCGACTCTTCGGGGCAAACGGGTTTAATCTGGTTTTTCACAGTTTAATTAAAGATGTGGAATCGCCCGTAGTGATCTCTCCCTTTGATGAAGTCATTTTAAAAATCTGAAATGTGAAATGAATGGACTCGGGCCACGTTAATAACATATATACATGATGAGGCACAGGTTTAAGGCGGACTGATGAAGACTTCAGATTCATTTGAAAGCTAAGAGAAACATCATGACACAAATCAGAAACTACTTCAACATTTTTCGGGTTAAATGGGAGAAATACTGTCAATACACCCAATGAGGTCATATTATGCACAACTCTGGCATTTGGAGAAAGTGCACTGGAAAAATAATAATAATTTTAAGGAAGAAATGACAGAAACCTACTTGAATTAAGAGATTCAATCTAAGCTTTGAGTAGATTTGGTCTTAGATCAGATAAAACATCTTATCACCAATGGAACAAGTCATTATTCTCTTAACTCAGATCATATTGTGTTATTTCAAGTGAAAAACAAATCTTTTTAAAAGTAAAAGTTCATTTGTCTGATTTCAAAGTCGGTTTTATGCTCGTTCACTGCAAAAAGTATTTAACTAGAACAGTGTAAACATCTCAATTTGACCATAATAATCCATATTTTAGTTGTTTTGACTAGTTAAGAAGTTCTTGGGCATTTGTCCTAGATTAATTCACTTGTTCTGAGCAGTGTTAATTTTGACAACATATTTTAATTTAGTTTTAGTCTTAGTCTTTTGACTAAAATGCAATTTAATTTTAGTCAAGATTTAGTCAAAAAAACTTTTCAATTTTAGTCTAGTTTTAGTCGACTAAAATTAAGACTAATTCAGTCGACTTATATTTATAATATTCATTATAATCATATTTAATCGTGGTCCTCGACTTCATGGAGCTGCTCCACATGAACAAAGCTCAGAGCTGATCCTTTAACAGAGAATTTACCTGATCTGAGGCTCTTTCAGACGGTCAATAGAAGTTTAGATGATTTTAGTCTCTCCTTTTCATTTTTATTTAGTCGTATTTTAGTCGACTCAAATATCTGGACATTTTAGTCACAGTTTTAGTCTCATGAGCAACTTTTAATTTAGTTTTAGTCCAATTTTAGTCGTCAAAAATATCACTTTGACTAAAATTAAGACTAAATATTTTAGTCGACGAAATTAATACTGATTCTGAGATGTTTCTGACTCGTTTCGATACATTTCGTCCTTATTTCAGGTCATTTTCTTTGCCAATGGGGCAAGAAAATTGGTCTTATCTCATTGGCAATTTTACTTTCTTGTTTCAAGCGAGATTTACCCTAGAACTGGTCTGAAATGTCCTCAAACAAGCAAAGTAAACTTGGTCCGATCAGGAAAAGTGTCTAAATGAGTGAAAACCGCTCAAAACAAGATACATTTCCTCAATTCAAGTCATTTAAGCCAATGCTGGATATTTACTTTTTGTAGTGAATGGAACACTAAAATTGCCAATGAGATAAGACCAATTTTCTTTCCCCATTGGCAAAGAAAATGACCTGAAATAAGGACGAAATGTATCGAAACGAGTCAGAAACATCTCAGAACAAGTGAAATAATCTCGGACAAATGCCCAAGAACTTCTTAACTAGTCAAAACAACTAAAATGTGGATTATTGTGCTCAAATTGTGATGTTTATACTGATCTAGTTAATTATGTTTTGCAGTGTTGGCATTAGCGTTTGAATCTTTCTCTTGCATTAGTCCAAACAGATTCAAATTCAACATAAAGAACCTTTATTCAAGCAATTTTAAGTCATTTTTCTCATTTAAGATGGTATTTTTTCCAGTGTGTTGCTTTACTTTGGTCTAAAATTGGCGGCTTCGGCCCTCGGTGTTTTTACAATGAAAAAAAATTGTCCCTCCGTTAAGAAAACTTGTCGACCCCTGAACTACAAGGTTAGACACGGCCTCAGATTTGGTTTGGATCTCAGTTTTAAACGCCTCCTCTCCCTCTCAGGTTACATCCGCCTGAGCGAGCGATACCCGGACCGGTTCCCAGTGGAGGATTATCTGGACCTGTTTGACCAGGCGGCTCATCAGATCCAGGGCAACACCAGCACTGACCCCGGCCGAGCGCCGGGCCAGCCCGACATCATCATCGGTACGGCAAAACTCATCTTCTGTGCTAAACGAGGACTGAAACAAAGACTAAAGCAGAAAAAAGACACACAAAAAAACATGCAAAAAACAACTGTCAGATTCTGTTCTTGGATACTCAGAATTGGCGTGAAATATCCTTTTAACTTATTGAGATTGAGATACAGTATATATTTGTGCCCATAATTTGTGGAGTACAACTATCAGCCCGTAGATTAAAGGTACATTATGCAACGTTTTATGTGGAAAATGAAGTTGATATTTGTGTGTAGTTGATGTTTTTGACCTTGTAGTGTGAGTATGAGTGGTCAGTTTGGCGCCTTTCCTTTCCATCGTAGTGGTCTCTATTAGGGATGTGCTGATCCGATATTCAGTATCGATATCGGTATCCGATCCGGGCATTTTGAGAGTATTGGATTGGATCAGATTTGATGACTGGGCTGGTCCGATATAAAAGACGGCCGTGAATTGCGGTCCTGGATCTACAGCGGCTCCAGTCTGCAGGTTTTGCTGGATATTTGTCTTTTTTCTACTGGATGTTTGGCATTTTTTGGCTGATTTTTTGTCTTTTTTGCTGTTTTTTCTGTCTTTTTTCTGCTAGATTTTTGGCATTTTTTGGCTGAAATTTTGTTTTGTTTTTTGCTGGATTTTTTTTTTCTTTTTTCTGCTGGATTTTTGGCATTTTTTGCTGTTTTTTTAGTCTTTTTTTGCTGGATTTTTGTCTTTTTTTGGGGCAGCATCTGAATCTGTTTTGAAATGTGTCCTGTAAATCAGAAAAAAGACAAAAATCCAGCAAAAAAAAAAGACACTAATCCAGCCAAACCCCCCCCAAAAAACAGCAAAAAATGCCAAAAATCCAGCAGAAAAAAGACAAAAATTCAGCCAAAAAATGCCAAAAATCCAGTAGAAAAATGACAAAAAACAGCAAAAAAAAAGAAAAAAATCCAGCAAAACATTAAAAAAAATAAAATGAAAAAATGCCAAAAATCCAGTAGAAAAAAGACAAAAATCTAGCAAAACATGACAAAAATCCAGCAAAAAAAAGACAAAAATCTAGCAAAAAAAATACCAAAAATCCAGCAAAAAATGCCAAAAATCCAGTAGAAAAAAGACAAAAAAAATCCAGCAAAAAAGAGACAAGAGAACAGCAAAAAAGTTATTAAAAAGTGACAAAAACACAAATCAAAAGTGACGACAATGGCAAAGAGGAGAGAATGGATTTGGTTTTGGCGGGTGTTAAGAGGTTAAGCTTATCTAGATATACATTTATTTGGAGTGTAACAGGAAGTCTAAACCCCGTGGTTTTGCTGTTTCTGTCCTCAGGAGAGGCCAGCGCGTCCACCATGTGGGACAACAACGCCTGGGTTTACATCTATGAGAACTCCACTCAGGGAGAGCCTCCGTTCCTCATCCAGGACTTCGTGCACGCCCTGCAGCCCGACGCTCGCTTCATCGTTATGCTCCGGGACCCCGTCGAGAGGTACGAGCGCTTATTCATTACGGCGGGTTTTCTCTAAATTAGGTTTTTGCTCCACTCATGCAACGAAATAGCCACTTTAGCAGCTCCTATGGACTCAGAACTTGATTCCCAGCCTGATTTATTCAGCTTTGAACCCAAAAAACACATCCAGAATCCCCAGTCTTTGTTACTGATATGCCATTAAAATAGAATATCTGCAATTTTGGCCATTTTTACTCACAAAATGCCTTATTTCTACATGAAAGAATGCATTTTTTCCTCATATTTGTATCATTAATGTTGAGCAAAAGTTTCAAATTGAGATCTATAAATGTAATTATTTTCCCTATTCACCTGCAGTGTCTCGCCTTAAAGAGGTTTGAAGAAAATACAACATGGCTTGTTTAGATCTAACACAGTGAGAAGTCAAACCAATATGTTTTCCTTACAAAAGTCAGAAGGCGTCACACAAGAAATAGAAAGACGTGGTGTATTAGTTTTTTGTCATTTACTTCCAGAAAGCATAAAAACAACAAGGGCTTGTACAACTGTAAGATTTTATTGATGATAATGGATTGTGTCAGCCATGCAAACTGGCACTAAAACAGGACTAAAGCCTGATCAGTGTCATGGATAAACATTTCAGAAAATAAAAATCGATGGGCACATACAAATTACCATAAATAATGAAGTGATCCAACGAGTACAGTTTTTGGGAGTCGTCCTGGATCAGAAACCCAGTTGGAGATCCCACATAACTAATATTGCACTAATAGGTAAAGTACAACATATAATGGACAGTAAATCCCTATATATTCTTTATTGTTCTCTTGTATTGCCCCACACACTGCAAAAAGTATTTAACTAGATCCGTATAAACATCTCAATTTGAGCATAATAATCCAAATTTTAGTTGTTTTGACTAGTTAAGCAGTTCTTGGGCATTTGTCCGAGATTATTTCACTTGTTCTGAGATTTTTCTGACTCGTTTCGATACATTTTGTCCTTATTTCAGGTCATTTTCTTTGCCAATGGGGTAAGAAAATTGGTCTTATCTCATTGGCAATTTTACTTTCTTATTTCAAGCGGGATTTACCCTAGAACTGGTCTGAAATGTCCTCAAACAAGCAAAGCAAACTTGGTCCAATCAGGAAAAGTGTCTAAATGAGTGAAAACCGCTCAAAACAAGATACATTTCCTCAATTCAAGTCATTTAAGCCAATGCTTGATATTTATAAACATATAAAGACTCGTGATCACACAAACCCTCGTTTTCTTAAGTCACTTGTATTGAAAGTAGAGGATTTGATCAAATTTAAAACTCTCCTGATAAAGTGCAAAGTCAAACATAATCAGCTGCCTTCAAATATTCAGAAGATGTTCAGCAATAGAGATGAAAGATACAAGATGAACCTTAAAAAACACCTCCTTAACCCCTTAAGTCCCACCTGAACCGAGCACATTTTCTCCAGTTTGGCTTTACCCCAATCCAAAAGCTTCTGGGAAAAAAGCTGTGAAAATTGCGACAAAACATAGACGAAAACAATGAAAAAAAAAGTGAGAAAACATTGAAAAATGGATGAAAAATTGGCAAAAATGTCACAAAAAATGGACAAAAAATTACAAAAAATTACAAAAATGTCACACAAAAATATAAAAAAAAAAGACAAAAAATTGATATAAAATTGACGAAAAATGACAAAAATGTGACAAAATGTTACAAAAAAAAATACAAAAAATTGACAAAAAAGACAAAAAAAATGACAAAAATGTTCTAAATAAAATGACAAAAAATACAAAAAAAATGACAAAAATGTGCTAAAAAAAAATACAAAAAAATGACAAAAAAATTAGTTACAAAAATGAGTTGAAAACACATCAAAAAAATGATGGAAAAAAAATGTGATGATGTGAGGAAAAAGATCCTCTCGGTTCAGGCGGGAGTTAAGAGGTTAAAGAGTCTTTGGAACGGCCAAGATGAGGAACTTAAGGTTTGCTTACTTAAAAATGAATGACTTTAGTAAAACGGTCAGTATTAAAAAGAAATATGCAGTGTCTCCTTGAACAAGTGTCACTCGTAGGTTTAGTGAACTCACAAAGTGCGGGTTTGATCATCACGGCTCACACTCGGATCTGGAAATCACTGACGATCTGGATCCCGATACCAAGAGGCATTAAAGTCAGGCTTCTGTTTCCGGCAGATACAGTGGTTTGAGTGGAAAAATGCAAACAGGGTCCGTGTGACTGAAGGTGGAAAACCTGGACAGGAGTCTGACTTTGCGAGAGTCTGGGCCGTCCCTCCAAAGGGTCAGGCAGCGAAACCTAGTCTGGACTTGGAAACCTTGGGTGTCTGGAGAATCTGTTCCGAGGTTCACGGCGTAATACTTGGTCTGGGTTTGGCTGATCTGAGAGTTTTGTCAATCCCCTCCAATGTCCACGTGGTAAATCTTGGTCTGGACTTGGTTTATCTGACAGTTTGGTCACTTTCCTCCAATGATCACTCGGTAAATCTTGGTCTGGACTTGGTTTATCTGACAGTTTGGTCACTCTCCTCCAATGATCACTCGGTAAATCTTGGTCTGGACTTGGCTTATCTGAGAGTTTCGTCAATCCCCTCCAACGTTCGCTTGGTAAATCTTGGTCTGGACTTGGTTTATCTGATGGTTCGGCCAATCTCTTCCAAAGCCTATGTGGTAAATCTATGTCTAGACGTGGCTTATCTGAGAGTTGTGTTATTCTCCTTCTAGCTCCTCCTAGCTCTTTTGTACCTCTGTATCTCGTAAAATGTTCATGTTGTACAAGACTCTGACTTCGTAGGACTCTGGTCCGGTCCTTCTCAGGTGCAGGCGGTTTAAACTCTGTCAGAGTGACCTGCAGTTTGTCCCTGAGCTCAGACACGGCTGTGGACACGTCCTCAAAGTGTCCGCTCGGTCTGGTCAGAATCCTGGACTCTGTGCTCTCAGAGTCTGTGGAGTCTGTGGACAGCAGGGGGCAGTGCAGTATGAACTGGTTGTGGTCCGGTGTGTTGGACAGAGTGTCCAGCTCAGAGATGTTCCTCTTCAGCTCAGTCACCTCCTGCTGCAGTTGGTCCTGAAGCTCTTGGACTCGTTTCAGTTGGGTTTCCTGCTCAGACCGGATCTGCTGCTCCACCTCAGCGCGTCTTTTCTCCAGGAGTTGGGCCATTTCTCTGAAACTGTCCGCACTGGACTGCACTGCTGCCTTAGCAGAGCCATTGATGTCCTGGGTCTCCTGTTGGAGCCTCTTTAGGTCTTTCTCTTTGCGCTGGAGGTTCTGCAGCAGCAGGGTCCTTCGAGCCGGCAGCTTCTCCTGCCTCTCAGCTCTCTCTGCGGCTGAAGACACCGTGTCATGGTCCCTGTGTTGGTCCACAGAGCAGAGGTAACACAGGAGCTGCTGGTCCGTGCGGCAGAAGATCTCCTTCAGCTTGTTGTGTTGAGAGCAGAGGTTTTCCTGGAGGTCAGAGGGCGCCACCAGCTGGTGAGTCTGAAACGCTGCAGCTTCATGATGAGGCTGGAGGTGAAGCTCACAGTAAGAGGCCACACACTGCAGACAGGAGCGGAGAGCCTTCAGCTTCCTCCCAGAGCACACGTCACAGCTCACATCTCCAGGAGCGGCATAGCAGTGGTCAGCAGGGGGCGCTGTGAGCCCTGTCCTCCTCAGATCCTCCACTAAAGCTGCTATTGTGACGTTTCTGTTGAGGACAGGCCTGGGACTGAAGCTCTGTCTACACTGAGGACAGCTGCTCCTCACCTGTTGGCCCCAGTGGTCCTGAATACAGTCTCTGCAGTAGCTGTGTCCACAGGGAAGAGTGACCGGATCCTTCAGTAGATCCAAACAGATCGCACACGTCAGCGACTCCTGGTTCAGAGCTGCCATGTCTCCTCTCGCTCTCACTGTGTCGACTGTGATAGAAACACTCCTCTGGCTCTCACGGCTCACACCCGAGTAACAGGTTGGTCCAGTTCAGACTGCTCTTGGACTGGGTGCGGCTCAGACTTTAGACTCATACTTTTCAACTGATATAATCACGGATCATTTACTTAACCTCATTTTACTGGTGACTAAGCTTTTTGATTCTTGTGACTTTCCCTTGTTTACAGCTTCTGTGGCAAAGCTGAACTTTAATATCATCATCATTCTTTATTCAGACTCTAGGTCCATATCATAAAAACACATATACATATAATCATAGAAACACCCAAAGACAAGACTCACATAAAACAAAGATTATAAAAGACAGCTATACCAATGTTTCCGTAAAGAAGACCACCAATAATAATATCACAGTTTTATATTTACGTTCTACTGTTTTAGTGGTAAAATCATCACTAGTTTTGTATCATAAATCTTGATTACAATCTGTGAGGCTCTTTGTTAGGACTATTTTGTACCATAAACATCACAGCTTTCAGACAGAGGAATAAGCCACACGAGGAAAAAGAAATGATTAACTATATTACACTGCGAGTGGATCATTCCTGTGATCGGCCTTATGACATCCGTTCAATGAAGAATGTTGTGGGGGAGGGCCCTCACACCCTCTGCTCACACATGAACACAGACCTCATTATTTCAAAATCCTGGATACGGCCCTGCAGGTTATAATCGAGAATCATTAATATCCAACAGTTTTCAGAAACTGAAAATTAAGGCTCAATCTAGTTAATCGAGTTTATGTTCATTTTTTTTTTCTGTACTCATACTTTGAATCCAACTGAGTGTGGGTTTTCCAAACTGTCTGAACACTTTTTCCCCTCAGCTGTGGAGTTTAAATGCATTTATTATACGGCTCTTCACAACGTAAGTAGAAGCTCCGTTGATTTGAATGGGATTTCCCAACGTTCTACCGGTCATTATTTTCTGATAAAGGACCTCTGAGAAAAATAATGACGCTGCCAATGACAACGGAGTTGGTGCTTTCATATCACTCCGCGTGTACGTAGTAGCGACACTATCTGTCCCGTCACTGAGAGAGAAGTCGGGGAATCGCTCGTGAAGTTAGCGTGAGTCTGACTTTCAACTTACCCAGAGATTCACCACCATTCCTCCTCTCCAACTGCACCTTCAGCTAAGTAGCTAGGCTAGCTACTAGCCTAGCTGCTTCTAGCCTAGCCAAACTTTGCCGAGCAACGCGCAAACTTTTAGGAACTATTTGTCACGGAAGTCATTAAATAAACCTTTCGACCTTCATAAAAGTGTACGAAGTTTATGTTGTGTGTGTTCAGTTGGCAAATGGCCGTATAATAAGCGGGATAATGTATAGAACGCTGGTTTTCCCGATAATGACCAGCGTTCTATACATTATCCCTTACTTACTTTGTGGTACCTCGTCATCTCCTTACAGTACCCTTCAAAAGGTTGGAAACACTTTTTTAATGTATTGTTTTTTCTTTTACTTTTCACATTTTATCTTTGAGCTTCACGATGTCGTCACAGAAACAGTTTTCACTTCACAGTTCACACTTCACAATTTCAGGGACAACCTTAAACCTCACGGAGAAAAAGCCAAGAATAAAGGGCGACCATTTTGAAGAGTTATTTCACCCTTTTTTGTTTCCTACATAATCCCACATGTTCATTTATAGGTTAATGTCTTCAATGAGAATCACACAATGTAAATAGTGTCGAAAATAAAGAAAAGTTGATGCATTGAAAGTGTTTCCAAACTTTTGACCTTTTAATCATTTTTGTCCAAATTTTTTCCTTGTGAAACGGGACAGGGTGGATGAAAAATGGACTCTGATCAAAGCACAATATAATCCGTTTTATTCTGTACAATATAAGCAAAATACACACATCACACATTCATCTATCAAGTTTCTTGAAAACAAAGCATGTGAAGAAAAAAAAGAATACAAAAATAATATGAATTCACGGCATAAAATAAGAAGCATGTCAACTAGTCTACAAAACAAGAAGAAATTTGCACATTTTCAGTCCAGCTTTATGACAATATTAGGGAAAGCCACCAATACATTTTAAAAGTCCACATTTACTAAATACTGAATTGAACCTTTTTTGTCACAATGACTACTTGAGTTTAGAAAAATATGCACTGTTTTTTAGAACCATGCCCAGTCCCACTCCTGCGTACAGAGGTTTGGTGAACTGGGTCTTGACTCTGTGGAGGAGGGTCATGGTTTGATCCTGAATAAGGTAAAAGGCCAGAACCCCTGCGCTGTGGTCCAGGTAAACCCCGATTCTGGAGCCTTCCCGACCTGGGACCGGACCTGACACCTTCGACTCAATGTTATTGAAACAAAATACGTATTCACTTTCAATACACTCTAAGGCCCAGGATTTATCATTATGTCCAAAGCGGAAAACATCATATGGACCTTTCCTCTGAATGTCCCTGTATGTCACTGCTATAGCAACCCCTCCAAGTCCTCTCCACTCCACCTCCCAGTAACAGCGGCCCGTGAGCTCCACTCGGCTCATAGCGTGAGGATCAATGAATCTCTCCGGATGACGAGGATACCAGAGCTCGTCTTCAGTAAGTGTCACTCTTCTGTTTCTGTCAGACAGAGCCAGTTGTGTGCTCACCGTGTTCGGGTCCAGAGTGATGTCCCGTGCGTATCTGAGGAAGTCCTGTCTGCAGCGGGGCTCGGGTTCAGGCAGTTTGAACTCGGTCAGAGTGTGATGCACCTTCTCTCTGAGCTCCGACACAGTTGTGGACACGTCCTCAAAGTCCACCCTCGGCTCGGTCAGGATCCTGGACTCTGTGCTCTCAGAGTCTGTGGAGTCTGTGGACAGCAGGGGGCAGTGCAGTATGGACTGATTGTGGTCTGGTGTGTTGGACAGAGTGTCCAGCTCAGAGATGTTCTTCTTCAGCTCAGTCATGTCTCTCTGCAGTTGGTCCTGAAGCTCTTGGACTCGTCTCAGTTGGGTTTCCTGCTCGGACCGGATCTGCTGCTTCACCTCAGCATGTCTTTTCTCCAGGAGTTGGGCCATCTCTTTGAAACAATTCGCACTGGACTGCACTGCTCTCTTGGCAGAGCGATTAATGTCCTGGGTCTCCTGTCGAAGCCTCTTTAGGTCTTTCTCTTTGCGCTGGAGGTTCTGCAGCAGCAGGGCCCTTCGAGCCGGCAGCTTCTCCTGCCTCTCAGCTCTCTCTGCGGCTGAAGACACCGTGTCATGGTCCTTGTGTTGGTCCACAGAGCAGAGGTAACACAGGAGCTGCTGGTCCGTGCGGCAGAAGATCTCCTTTAGTTTGTTGTGTTGAGAGCAGAGGTTTTCCTGGAGGTCAGAGGGCGCCACCAGCTGGTGAGTCTGAAACACTGCAGCTTCATGATGAGGCTGGAGGTGAAGCTCACAGTAAGAGGCCACACACTGCAGACAGGAGCGGAGAGCCTTCAGCTTCCTCCCAGAGCACACGTCACAGCTCACATCTCCAGGAGCGGCATAGCAGTGGTCAGCAGGGGGCGCTGTGAGCCCTGTCCTCCTCAGATCCTCCACTAAAGCTGCTATTGTGATGTTTCTGTTGAGGACAGGCCTGGGACTGAAGCTCTGTCTACACTGAGGACAGCTGCTCCTCACCTGTTGGCCCCAGTGGTCCTGAATACAGTCTCTGCAGTAGCTGTGTCCACAGGGAAGAGTGACCGGATCCTTCAGTAGATCCAAACAGATCGCACACGTCAGCGACTCCTGGTTCAGAGCTGCCATGTCTCCTCTCGCTCTCACTGTGTCGACTGTGATAGAAACTCTCCTCTTCCTCTCACTCTTGTGACACACACAGTTGGGACATGTTCAGACTGTTTGTGGACTGGGTGCGGCTCACGCTTTATTACTTTAAGCCTGACTCAATATTTAAATTCTTGTGAAATTTAAACGTTCACAGCTTCACAGCAAATCTGAACACGCTTTGATGGTGGTAAAATCATCATTAGTTTAGAAAAGGTATAGCACAATATCACAGAATAGTAAATATTCAACAGTTTAATAATAAAAATGATAATAAAATAAGGTGTAGTTTTAGTTGATCTAGTTTAGTTTCAGTTTTCTTCTACTTTGAATCCTATGATAAAAGAGTCAGAATTTTGCTTAGTATTTTTTCTCCTCGACTCTGGAATTGTTTATTGCCTAATTCATCATCATTCACAAACACAGTACTTTATTTATGACTATTTAGATGAACACATGCAGAGGTCTGTTTTAAACGCCACCATTTTGCTTTGATCAATGCTTTGCACTTTTGACATTTTCTCATTGAGCTTCACAATGTCGTCACAGAAATGTTTTTTTTTGTTACTTCACAGACCGTTAAACTAGTTTAGATGACTGCCTTGTGAAGCCCATTGAGAAAAAGCCAAGAATTTATAATAGGGCCCAAATAAAGTTATTGGCCCGTTTCCTATGGTCCCATACACTGCGTTCCAAATTATTATGCAAATTGGATTTTTGTGTCAAAAAGGTAAAAAAAAAAACAATAATAATGAAACTCATAGATGGTATCGTGTCTCGGGGCTCTATGAATCACTGACATTAATCTCAGAGACCTGGGATTATTAGTTTTCAGGTTAAGCCCAGTTAAGGGAAAAACTACTGAAAAAGGATGTTCCACTTTATTAAGCAGATCATCATTTTCAAACTATATGGTAAAGAAAAAGGGTCTGTCTGCTAATGAAAAGCTTGAAATAGTTGAATGCCTTGGTCTAGGAATGAAAACCTTCGATATTTCATGAAAGATTAAGCGAAATCATCATACAGATAAGAGATTTGTGGATGATTCAGACACACTCTGCGTGCGCAATGCCTGCCCATTGAGGTTGGGGGAAGAGGTTTTGCAGCTAAGTCTCTCTGTAGGGCCTACAGCCTCTTGGGCATGACAGGGGCACGTAAGAGGAGAGCCATCTGCAAAGCGTCTGAGGCTGCTGAGAGAGCCTCGCGATGGCTGTGGATCCTGAGGGACAAGCAGTGGAGGAGTGCTTCTTGGACACAGGCCGGGAACTGATCACTCCCGGTTGGGTTGCCTGGGTGAGGGGGTCTGAAGTTGAAAGACCCGAAACCCCCTATGACGCCAGGTACTATCACTGATGATGTGTCCAAGCAACTGCATTATAAGATGTATGTAACAACTGTGGATGATTCAGACACACTCGGGTTTGTGCAGATGATGGCACAATATGGACGGTTTCTGCCAGACAAACACATCAGATTAAGAGAACAGATGCTACAAAGCAGCATACAGGTATTTGAAGCTGCTGGTGCCTCTGGAGTCTCCCGAACATCAATTGAAATAAATTGAAGCTGATGAACAGAAACGGATGCTCAAATCAATGGAGTAGTGGGTAGTTGGTGAATGGCCACAATGTCCCAACAAAGCTGTGATGTCAGTAAAGAGGGGGCGGAGTCATATTTTGGGCCAGAGTCATGGTGAGAGAGCTGGTCGGCCCTTTTAGGATCCCTGAAGGTGTGAAAATGACCTGTGGAGTTTCGGACTGACAACTGTCTTCTACTCATGATGTGGACCCCCTCCTCCCCTGACCTCAACCCTATTGAGAACCTTTGGAGCCTCAACAAAAAAAACTTCTATGAGGGTGGGAGGCAGTTTTCATCCAAACGGCAGCTCTGGGAGGCTATTCTGACATCCTGCAAAGAAATCCAAGCAGAAACTGTCCAAAAACTCACAAGTTTAATGGATTTAAGAATTTTGAAGCTGCTTCACACAAGGGCTCCTTTGGTAAAATATAACTTGACCTGTTAATATTTTTTTGATTGAAATAGCTTTTGATTTCAGTAAGTATGACCTCCTAATGCTACAAATACAACAAATGACCATTTTCAGTTAATTACAAGCTTTAAAATGTATTGAAACGATGAGTTGCATAATAATTTGGAGCAGGAGATTTGGAGGTTTTTACTATATTTATTTTTGAAAAAAATACTGTTATCACTGGGAGATTTTTTCCACCACATTTAAATGATCCTCTACCAGGTAAAGACTTGAAAATTATGCTGACTCTCATTTGAGTTGACAATTTAGAAAATCTTAGAAAAATGTCATTTGCATAATAATTTGGAACGCAGTGTATGGTCATTCATATTTTAATGTCTTCAATGAGAATCACACAATGTAAATAGTGTCGAAAATAAAGAAAAACCGATACATTAACCTCTTGACTCCCATCTGAACGGATCCCATTTTCTCCAGTTTGGCTTTACCCTAATCAAAAAGCTTCTTGGGAAAAAAGCACCAAAACAGCCACAAAAAATAAGAAGAAACCAAGGATGTAAACTCAAAAAAAAAGTGACAAAAATTCAACAAAAATGTGACAAAAATTCAACAATAAAATTACAAAAACTCCCCCAAAAAACACACAAATAAAACATAAAAAAGGTGACACAACACAGCAACAACGCGAGGAAAAAGATCAGACTGTGGGTCTTAGCTTTCAAATGAGGTGTTACACAGGCCTATAGCCAAAGAGGACAGAAGGCATTCGGTTCAGGCGGGTGGTAAGAGGTTAAAAGTGTTAAAAGTGTTAAAAGGTTAAAAGGTTAAGAGTTAAAAGAAACATGAACGGACCATGAACAAAGCACAGCATCAGTTTATTGAACACAAAGTATATGAAGAAAAAAAAATAGATCGTTAATTGAACCTCTTCTTGTCACAGTGACTTCTTGAGTTTAGGAAAATGCACAGTCCCGCCGATCACTGTCACCCCTGCGTACAGAGGTTTACTGAACGTTGTCTGGACTCTGTGGAGGAGGGTCATGGTCTGGTCCTCAACGCCGTAAAAAGCCAAAACCCCTGCGTCGTGGTCCAGGTAAACCCCGAATCTTTGCGGAACCGGCTCCGAAAAGTCACAAGGGACGCTGTTAAACCTAAACTGGTATTCATCTAAATCACGGCACTCCAAACCCCAGGATCTATCACTGAGTCCAAACCAGCCGTCGTTAAGGAGGGTTTTTCTGTGAATGTCCTTGTATGACACCGCAATGTTGATCCCAGTCCGCTGGTCCCACTCCAGCTCCCAGTAACAGCGGCCCGTCAGCGCCTCTCGACTCAGGGCGTATAAAAAAACATCCAATCTGTCCGGATGATCAGGAGAACTCTGCGGTAAAAGCGGCACTTGTGGATTTGCTGTGTCCGGGTCCAGAGTGACGTCCCGAGCGTATCTGAGGAAGTCCGGTCTGGAGACGGGCTCGGGTCGAGGCAGCTGGAACTGTCTGTCGATGCAGGCCCTGCAGTAGCTGTGTCCGCAGGGCAGAGCGAGGGGATCCTTCAGCGGGTCCGAGCAGATCGCGCACTTCATGGACTTCTCGCTCGGAGCTGCCATGTCTCCGCTCGCTCTCGCAGCAGAGGCTGGAGCAACACTGAAGTGTTTGTTTAGATTGTGGGTGCGGCTCACGCTGTAGGTCGGACTCTCGGGAGGTTTATTACTGCTATGTTCATGAATCATTTACTGAACCCTACTTTATTGACCGTGACTGTTCTTATTCAGTTTTGCTGCTTCTGTGGTGAAGCTGAAGTGCAAGGGATGTGTTCTTAAAGGCATATTTCAGGATTTTTGACATAGGGCCTCCTTTCCTAGTTATCCAGAGTGTTGCTTAACCTGGCTAACGCCAGACTGCTGTGTGCGCTCGAATCATTTGGAACTGCACAGCAGCCTGGGGACCATGGCCGAAATTTTCACATGGATTTGGGAACCAATCACAGAACGAGGAGGGACGGCAAGATGATGACGAGCTATTCGATATACGGAAGCTTGTAGTTTATTTACGGATAAAAAATTAAAAAAAAAGTGTATTTACAGATCAAACATGACAGCAGCAGACACGACTTTATTTTTCGATCGAGCTTTAGGCCGTGTTCTAAATAGTTTAGCTCTAAAGTTTACAGCGGGTACGTCATACGTCATCGGATACGATGATACGACTGGCTGTGGCCTCGTGCAGACGCATGATAGACATTCGTAAACCACAGCTCTCCTACCAGAAAATGAATTGGTGTCCCCAGACTATGTATCACTTGTGATTTTAAGTGTTGCTGGTACCTTGGGATATTTTTTTCGTAATTCATGCAGTTCTTATGTTTGAAGAGTTTCGTGCTAGGCTAATGCATGGCTAGCACATTTCTATGGTATCAGCTAGCCTGCATTAAAAACAGTCTGACCCGCTCCACAGAGCACCTGAGGCAAATCACTTATAACACGAGACTAACCATAGAAATGTCTGTGTCCATAGAGACATTTTAACCATTTCTGCTAGAAAATAGTCCCTCAAAATGCGATCATTCATGTGATGCAGGTCAGTTTTATTCGAAACTTTATTCTATGGACACAGACATTTATATGGTTAGTCTGGTGTTATAAGTGATTTGCCTCAGGTGCTTTGTGGAGCGGGTCAGACTGTTTTTAATGCAGGCTAGCTGATACCATAGAAATGCACTAGCCTTGCCTTAGCCTAGCGCCACAAAACTCTTCAAACATAAGAACTGCATGAATTACAAAAAAAAAATCTCCAGAAATGAGCAACACTCTGGATAACTAGGAAATGAGGCCCTATGTCCTGAAATATCCCTTTAATTTGAAATAGGATTGAATTAGGACTAGAATAGTAGATCTATGAGTTTGTCAGACTGAAAAGACACAGAATAAAACCTTGTTTTCTCCACAATTCATTGGATTAAAACCAACGTCTCATTCGATTGTTTGATTTTGCTGTAATAATGAAAATATCCCATGTGTGAAGCGCTTTAGGTGACATAGTCTTGGATAGACCTGGTGTGGATAGAAGTTCAGTGGTGGGAACAACTGAGAAGCCCAGATCTGTTTTGTTGTCAGTCTTGCTCTGGCGCAGGTGTTTCCCAAGACCATACAGGGAGGAAGAAGGGAAGGAAGCACAATTGCATGAAGATATGTTTAAAAAGATGGAGACAAATATGGTCTCATTTTACCATTTGAGAAGTGTGTAATTGTCAATGTCTATAACAAATAGAACGGGGGCGAGAATACTGCCCTGTGGAACTCCCATGAGCACTCCAGCAGTTCTTATGTTTATGTAACATACTTTATCATTAAAATAGGAATTAAGCAAGTATATTTTATTAAGTTTGATGATGAACCATATAAAAACCTGTTCAGAATATTCAGAAAATCAATGTAAACAGAAGCAATGCCGACATGATCGACAACTGGGTTCAAAATCAAGCTGACCGTCAGTCGTATTTGTTCGTATCGAGGTAGTTTCTTGATATTTTCACAGTAAAGGAAAATGTACTGTCCCGAAACAGGAGAGTCCGACCCCCGCAAACAGAGGTTTAGTGAACTGTGTCTGGACTCTGTGGAGGAGGGTCATGGTCCGGCCTTGAACGCTGTAAAAGGAAAGAGTCCCCGCGCTGTGGTCCAGGTAAACCCCGACTCTGGACCCGACCGGACCGGAGACCTCGGACCGGGCTGAGTTAAACCTGAACGAGTAGCCGCTTTTGTCACAGTCCAAAGCCCAGGACTGATCGTTCTTTCCAAACCCGCTGTCGTCGTCTTTTCTCCGGATGTCGCTGCGTGACACGGCGACAACGACACCGGTCTCCGCCTCCCAGTAACAGCGGCCCGGCAGCTCCTCCAGACCCAGGACCTGGAGCGCGCTGAACCTGTCGGGATGATCGGGATACCACTGTGGGACGCTGATAAAAGTCACCCGTCTGTTCTCCTCGGACAGATACAGCTGTACGTGCGCCGTGTTCGCGTCCAGAGTGACGTCCCGTGCGTATCGGAGGAAGCCCTCTCTGCTGCGGGGCTCGGGTTCAGGCAGTTTAAACTCTGTCAGTGTGAGACGCAGCTTGTTATTGAGCTCCGACACGGCTGTGGAAACATCCTCAAAGTGTCGCCTTGGCTTGACCAGGATCCCGAACCCTCTCCTCTGTGAGTCTGTGGAGTCTGTGGACAGCAGGGGGCAGCGTAGTATAAACTGATTGTGGTCCGGTGTGTTGGAAAGAGTGTCCAGCTCAGAGATGTTCTTCTTCAGCTCAGTCATGTCTCGCTGCAGTTGGTCCTGAAGCTCTTGGACTCGTCTCAGTTGGATCTCCTGCTCAGACCGGATCTGCTCCTCCACCTCAGCGCCTCTTTTCTCCAGAAGTTGGATCATTAATCTGAAGCAGCACTCACTGGCCTGCACTGCTCTCTTGGCAAAGCGATTGATGTCCTGGGTCTCCTGCTGGAGTCTCTTCAGGTCCTTCTCTTTGCGCTGGAGGCTCTGGAGCAGCAGGGTCCTTCGAGCCGGCAGCTGCTCCTGCCTCTGAGCTCTCTCTGCGGCTGAAGACACCGTGTCATGGTCCCTGTGTTGGTCCACAGAGCAGAGGAAACACAGGAGCTGCTGGTCTGTGCGGCAGAAGATCTCCTTCAGTTTGTTGTGTCGGGGGCAGAGGTTTTCCTCCACTAAAGTTGCCATCGTGATGTTTCTGCTGACGACAGAAATATGGCTGAAGTCGCTCCTCCTCTGTCGATCTCAGTGGACCTGATACAGCCTCTGCTTCAGCTGTGTCCTCAGAGCACAGTCCTCTCGCTCTTACTGCACATACTGTTACACAGCTTCAACCCTGCAGCTGTTTATGAACTGGGCATGGCTTAGATTCAGGTTTACAACTTCTGTAATCGTGAATCATTAACTAAACCTCTTGTTTTCTCTTGCATAAAAGGAAGAACCACAGATAAAAGCATCGGGACAGTTTCCTTGTTCTCAGTATCGATCAATAATGAAATGTAGACGGCACACAGGTGTTGGAGGCGAGGTGTCAGGGTTCTGTCCTTCCAAACATACGCACACACAGAAGCAGAGAGCAAGAAAAAATCCATACCCTCACCAATGGTTTAGTTATTAGGTCTACGAATTGTCCACCTACACTTCGAGTTTCGCCCGTGACCACAAGGAAATAGTTAGATATTAGGCAGTGACTCCATGTAAATCATCATGTAAATCATCTTCATCTCTTCCTCCATCCTCCATGCCCTCTGTCTACAAGAAATTCATTCGTGGTTCTCCTTCAACTTCCTCAAACTGAACAGCAAGTCCTTCTCGTAGGCACCTCCTCCACTCTCTCCAAATCTAACAGTTTTCCTATTCCCTTCAACAACTCATCTGTCCTTCCCTCCCCTCAGGTTAAGAGTCTGGTTGTCATCCTCGACAGCACTCTCTCCTTCCAGTCTCACTTCAGTAACATCACTCGGTCCTGCATTTCTCCTGTTCTCCAAATTCTCCAAATCTAAAAGCTAAAGAAATCTAAAGAAAATGAGGATGTAAAATGACAAAAATCCGGGAAAAACGGTGACAAAAATCCAGCAAAAAATGACAAAAATCCAGCAAAAAAAAGACAAAAATCCAGCAAAAAAAAAGTGTCAAAAATCCAGCACAAAAATGACAAAAATCCAGCAAAAAAAGTGACAAAAATCCAGCAAAAAAGTGACAAAAATCCAGCAAAAAAAAGACAAAAATCCAGCAAAAGAGTGACAAAAATCCAACAAAAAGTGACAAAAATCCAGAAAAAAATGACAAAAATCCAACAAAAAATGACAAAAATCCAGAAAAAAAGTAACAAAAGTGACAAAAACACATAAGGGAAATAAAAGTGTTGATAATGGCAAACAGGAGAGAATGCATTTGGTTTTGGCGGGTGTTAAGAGGTTAAATAAAATGTATTATTATTTTTATTATTAAAGTTCAACTGCAAAACTACAAATACCTCATGCTCATTTGGGCCCTGGATGTTAGAATATATTCTATTTACTATAAGTTTAGTAATGCTTACAGAGTCCTACTACTTCTACTGCTACTACTACCACTGTTTCTACAATCTCCTGACCCTGCATTTTCCCCTCAGGTTGTACTCGGATTACCTGTACTTCGGGATCTCCAACAAATCAGCTGAAGACTTCCACGACAAAGTGTCCGAGTCCCTGCAGCTGTTCCACGGCTGCCTCACCGAGTCCAGCATCCACTCCTGTGTCTACAACATCACGGTGAACCAGGCCATGCCCGTGAGTACCGCTGATGCTAATCGTACTTCTCCCGGTACTGCTCTTTCATGAAGTATTTCCCTGCCCCCTCCCCCCCAGGTGCGGCTGCATGTGGGGCTGTATATTGTCTTCTTGATGGACTGGCTGTCGGTCTTCAGTCAGGAGCAGGTCCTGGTTTTGAGGCTGGAGGATCACGCCTCCAACACCAAGTTCACCATGAGCCAGGTCTTCCAGTTCCTGCGCCTCGGTCAGTACCACAGGGTATCCGCTGGGTCTTAAAAAGTCTTAAGGGGGTATTATGCTTTTCTCAGTCACATAGCACCAGTCTATATCACACTACAATGATGACAAACCTTCTGTTGGTCTGTAAATGCAGTAAATTAGAATAACTGCCTTGTATAAAATGTCTCTCTCAAAATGGCTGTAGTGAATGTCTTGAAATAGGCCTCTGTCTCTTTAAGAACCTCTGAGCCTTTCCGACACGCCCCCTCCACACGCTGTCTGTGGCATCAGTGGGGAGGGGGTTCTGCTGAGGAGCAGTGGTTGGTTACTCGGCTGGTGACGAAAGCTCGGAGGCGTCTCCAGGAGGTGGGGGCGTTCCTAGGAGGACTCAGGCAAACCTATCCCTAAAATGGCCGCCATCAGAGTTTTTACAGATTACTCAAAAATACGCGAATGTGCCAAGGCAACACTTCAGGCATGTTTTTAATGAGGGAATGACATAATAACATGATGGAAAGCTTGAAAAAGTCGATTTGCATAATACCCCCCTCCCTTTAAAAAGTCTAAAATTCAAGAATCCAAATTTAAGGCCTTAAAAAGTCTAAAATTCGGCCTATTTGGTCTTAAATCCATGGTAAACTGGTCTTAGCGACACCTCCTTTTTTCACGCTGACGCACTGGCCGCCGCCACAAACAACGTAAACTCAGTGATAGTCGAGCGAGGCAGAAGGACTCTCCTTCAGAGCTTTATCCGCCCAAAAAAAACACTGAAGTCAGGAGTGTTTAGGAATCCAAAACATCACCACGGTGTTGTTGTCGCTGATGGATCCGTAATGCTGCTGTCGGTGGAAAGATACGTCCAATATGAAACAACGTGGAGATAATCCTTCATTGTAAATATCCAACTCAAGGTAATGAATGGCATAATTCCAATGTCCAAATGTCGGGAAACACAAAGCGAACGCTCCTCTGCTCAGGGACAGAAGGAAAGAGAAAGTCCTGTTACGTTTAGAAACACGTTTCTCACTTTGTTCATATAAAACATCTGACAAACAAGTTTAGAAAACAGAAAACCTAGACTAGATTCTGGCCTAATAATACTATCATTAAAATAATTATGACAATTAATGAGTTGTAAAGTTGACAGTGTTTTGTGTTGTTCTGTGCAGACGAGTGGAAAAGCTGCTTTTATTTTTAGAAACAGTGAATGTTTACCAGCTCAAGTATTACAAAGCATTTTAAATACACAAACTAAATATCTGTTGTATCACTTTGTTGTATCTTTGTATCACAAAGTGCTTTACAGATTAAAACATTTAAAACAATGCGCCTGGCACAACCTCCCATATATATACATTTTATATACTAGGATTAAATAAATAGATTAGTCAGTTAAAGCTAAGCTAAAAAGGTGGGTCTTGAGCTGCTCTTAAAAACATTGTGATCTTCCTCAGCCCTGAGCTCCTCCTCAGGTGGTTCCAGAGGCGAGGGCCGTAATACTGAGTCTTTTTGTTGACTTTAGGAATAACTAGGAGACCCCTGTCAGAGGAGCGAAGGGGCCGTGAAGGTTCGTAAGGTAAAAGCAGTTCTGAAGGATAAGAAGGACCAAGACCATTAAGACATTTAAAAACCATTAAAAGAACTTTAAAATTGATCCTGAAACACACGGGGCCAATGCAGCGATTCTCAAACCGGTGTAATGTGGTCCCGCCTCCTGGTCTTCGTCAGGACACGAGCTGCTGAAGTTTGTAAAAGTTAAACCTGAGATCCTCTTTTTGGGAAGAGCAGAAAGCAGGGCATTACAGTAGTGGATACGACTGGTGATAAAAGCATGCATCAGCGTCTCCGTGTCGGCCCGAGAGAGAATGGGGCGGACTCTGACTCTTCTTTAGATGGTAAAAAACGATCTTTGTGATATTCTTAATGTGTGGAATAACATTTCAGTTTTGTTCCGGAATAAGCTGGAGAAAGTTTTCTGGCAATCCAGGATTTGATTCTAAAATGCAGCTGTTTGATGGAATATTTCTCTGTTTGATGGAATATTTTCTACTAGGATATGCACACATACTTTTTTGCATTTCCATCCATCCATTTTCTTCCGCTTTATCCGGGGCCGGGTCGCGGGGGCAGCAGTCTCAGCAGAGATGCCCAAACTTCCCGATTCACACACACTTCCTCCAGCTGTTCTGGGGGGACCCCGAGGCGACACCAGGCCAGCTCGGAGACATAGTCCCACCACCGTGTCCTGGGTCTTCCACGAGGCCTTGTCCCACTAGGACATGCCTGGAACACCTCCCGCGGGAGGCGACCAGGAGGCATCCGAAACAGATGCCCGAGCCACCTCAGCTGGCTCCTTTCGACGTGGAGGAGCAGCGACTCTACTCCGAGCCCCTCCCGGGTAGCTGAGCTCCTCACCCGATCTCGGAGGGTGCGCCCAGCCACCCTGCGAAGGAAACTCATTTCGGCCGCTTGTATTCGCGATCTTGTCCTTTCGGTCAATACCCAAATCTCATGACCATAGGTGAGGGTGGGAACGTAGATCGATCGGTAAATCGAGAGCTTTGCCCTCCGACTCAGCTCCCTCTTCACCACGACAGACCGATACAGCGACCGCATCACTGCTGACGCTGCACCGATCCGTCTGTCGATCTCACGCTCCATCCGTCCCTCACTCGTGAACAAGACCCCGAGATACTTGAACTCCTCCACTTGAGGTAAGGACTCCCCACCGACCTGGAGAGGGGAAACCACCTTTTTCCGGTGGAGGACCATGGCCTCGGATTTGGAGGTGCTGATCCTCATCCCGGCCGCTACACACTCGGCTGCAAACCGCCCCAGTGCGTGCTGAAGGTCCCGGTTCGTTGAAGCCAACAGAACAACATCATCTGCAAACAGCAGAGATGAGACTCTGAGGCTCCCAAACCGGACACCCTCCGGCCCCTGGCTGCGCCGAGAAATTCTGTCCATAAAAGTAATGAACAGAACCGGTGACAAAGGGCAGCCCTGGCGGAGACCAACACGCACCGGGAACAGGTCTGACTTACTGCCGGCAATGCGAACCAAGCTCCTGCTGCGGTCATACAGGGAACGGACAGCCCTTAGCAGAGGGCCCCGGACCCCATACTCCCGGAGCACCCCCCACAGGGCACCACGAGGGACGCGGTCGAACGCTTTCTCCAAGTCCACAAAACACATGTGGACTGGTTGGGCGAACTCCCACGAACCCTCGAGCACCCGACGGAGGGTATAGAGCTGGTCCAGTGTGCCACGACCAGGACGAAAACCGCATTGTTCCTCCTGAATCCGAGGTTCAACTATCGGCCGGATCCTCCTCTCCAGCACCCTGGAGTAGACCTTACCGGGGAGGCTAAGGAGGGTGATTCCTCTGTAATTGGAACACACCCTCCGATCCCCCTTCTTAAAGAGAGGGACCACCACCCCGGTCTGCCAATCCAGGGGCACTGTCCCCGACCGCCACGCGATGTTGCAGAGACGTGTCAGCCAAGACAGTCCTACAACATCCAGAGACTTAAGGTACTCAGGGCGAATCTCATCCACCCCCGGAGCCCTGCCACCGAGGAGCTTTCTCACCACCTCGGTGACTTCAGCCCCGGTGATGGGCGAGCCCACCTCCAAGTCCCCAGCCTCTGCTTCCTCATCGGAAGACGTGACGGCGGGGTTGAGGAGGTCCTCGAAGTACTCCTTCCACCGTCCGACGACATCCCCAGTCGAGGTCAGCAGCCCCCCACCCGCACTGTACACAGTGTTGGTGAAGCACTGCTTCCCCCTCCTGAGGCGCCGGATGGTTTGCCAGAATTTCTTCGAGGCCGACCGATAGTCTTCCTCCATGGCCTCCCCGAACTCCTCCCAGACACGAGTTTTTGCCTCTGCGACCGCACGAGCTGCAGCACGCTTGGCCTGCCGGTACCTCTCAGCTGCCTCAGGAGTCCCACAAGCCAACAAGGCCAGGTAGGACTCCTTCTTCAGCTTGACGGCATCCCTTACTTCCGGGCGCCACCACCGGGTTCGGGGATTGCCGCCGCGACAGGCACCAGAGACCTTACGGCCACAACTACGAGCAGCCGCATCAACAATGGAGGAGGAGAACAGAGTCCACTCTGACTCCATGTCCCCCGCCTCCCCCGGAATCTGGGTGAAGCTCTTCCGGAGGTGGGAGTTGAAGACCCCACTGACAGAGGGATCCGCCAGTCGTTCCCAGCAGACCCTCACAACACGCTTGGGCCTGCCAGGTCTGACCGGCTTCCTCCCCTGCCAGCGGATCCAGCTCACCACCAGGTGGTGATCGGTTGACAGCTCAGCCCCTCTCTTCACCCGAGTGTCCGAGACACGCGGCCGGAGGTCAGATGACACAACTACAAAGTCGATCATCGACCTCCTGCCTAGGGTGTCCTGGTGCCACGTGCACTTATGGACACCCTTGTGCTCGAACATGGTGTTCGTTATGGACAAACCGTGACTAGCACAGAAGTCCAATAACAGAACACCACTCGGGTTCAGATCGGGGAGGCCGTTCCTCCCAATCACTCCCTCCCAGGTCTCACTGTCGTTACCCACGTGGGCGTTGAAGTCCCCCAGTAGAACAATGGAGTCCCCAGTCGGAGCACTATCTAGTACCCCTCCCAGGGACTCCAAGAAGGCCGGGTACTCTGCACCGATGTTGGGCCCGTAGGCCGAGACAACGGTGAGAGACCTGTCCCCGACCCGAAGGCGTAGGGACGCGACCCTCTCGTCCACCGGGGTGAACTCCAACACGTGACGGCTGAGCTGGGGGGATATGAGCAAACCCACCCCAGCCCGCCGTCTCTCCCCGCGGGCAACTCCAGAAAAATGGAGAGTCCAGCCTCTCTCCAGGAGTTGGGATCCGGAACCCAAGCTGTGCGTGGAGGTGAGCCCGACTATATCTAGTCGGTATCTCTCAACCTCCCGCACAAGCTCAGGCTCCTTCCCCCCCAGCGAGGTGACGTTCCATGTCCCGAACGCCAGAAGCTGTGCATGTGGACCAGGTCGTCGAGGCACCCGGCCTCGACTGCCACCCAGTCCTCTTAGCACCCGACCCCTACGGATCCCTCTGCGGGTGGTGGGTCCACAGGAGGGCGGGCCCACGTCGTCCCTTCGGGCTTTTTTGCATTTGTCGCTCTAAAAAGACAGTATTTGGAAATTAAAACGGAGATAAAAAGCATTCAGTTTGACTCGTTGCTTCTCCACGGTGCCATTTGGATCTTGTAACATGTTTTCTTTCCCCCAGGGCCTCTCTCGAAGCAGCTGGAGTCGGACATCACCCGGAACCCGGCGTCCAACACTCGCCGACCGGCCGACAAGAACCTGGGGCCCATGCTCCCCATGACTAAAGACTTACTGAGGCGCTTCTACAGACCTTTCAACCAAAAACTGGCCAAAGTTTTACGAAACGACTCCTTTCTCTGGGAACCGCGCTCCTGAACCAGCCGAAAAACCACTCAGCCCCGCAAACCTCCCACAAGTGCCCAGCGACCAACACTGCAATAAAGACCAGCGGGAAATGCTTTGAATTCATGACGGTGATCTTACTGGGTTTTGTCTAGGTTTTTATTAATATACAGAGTCGAGACGCGGCAGGTGAAAACATCAATTCTCAGATATTTCCATCACACTCTTGCAGCTTTATCTCCACTTTAACAGCAGGGGTAGGCAGAGGGACGATTTTCTTTATTGTAAATAGACTGAATAGCCCAAAGTAAAGCACAGCACTGGAAAAATTACCATCTTAAAAGGACTATACAGTGTTTAAAAATGTTAAAATTAAGTATTTTCCTCCCCCTTCATGTCCTAGCCATGTCCTAATGTGTCGAATGAGCCACAACTGCCTCTAAAATCCTGCACTGTCACTCAAAAAGGTGTTAATTCGGGTCTGAAGTGCCGTCATGCACGAGCTTAATATAGAAGGTGCAGTTACACGTATGACCCGAGGTGGCAGTAGTGAGTATACAATGGCTAACTTGCATCTAGCCCTTTTAAATGAGATAAACAGCTTAAAATTGCTTGAATTGAAAGTTCTTCTATGTTGAATTTGAGTCGATTTGAACAAATCCAAGATACAAATGCTAGAAGAAGAATAAAACCCACTTGAAATCAGACAAATAATTGTTTTTTTCACGTGAAATGACACAAAATTTTCTGAATTAAGAGAATAACTATGACTAGAGGTTTTATCTCATCTAAGGCCAGGCCAAATCTACTCAAACCTTAGATTTAATCTCTTGATTCAAGTAGATTTATGTCATTTCTTCCTTAAAACGATTATTCTTAAAATCTCCCATTTTGATATGAAAACCTAAAATGACAGCAAACCTGCAATACATTTTTACCTCACATTTAAGCCTGTAATATATGGCAAACGTTTCACACTGATATCTGTCAAATGAATTTTTTTCCGTATTCACCTGCAGCGTCTCGCCTCAAAATACACTTTGTTTTGCAGTATGTAATAACTTTAAATGTATTTGTCCAGAAAATACCCCTCACCAACATAAAGTGGGGGTGTTGTGCTTTTCACGGGGATGTCTTGATCAAAACCACTTTGTTGGCTAGAAAATGCTAGGCTATACTGGGGAAGAAAACAGGGCTGCCGACTCTCACGCTTTCACCGTGAGACACACGCATTTGAGTGCCTTCACACGCCTCACGCCACACTCCTCATATCACACGCTCTCACGCCACACTCCTCATATCACACGCTCTCACGCCACACTCCTCATATCACACGCTCTCACGCCACACTCCTCATATCACACGCTCTCACGCCACACTCCTCATATCACACGCTCTCACGCCACACTCCTCATATCACACGCTCTCACGCCACACTCCTCATATCACACGCTCTCACGCCACACTCCTCATATCACACGCTCTCAGGCCACACTCCTCATATCACACGCTCTCACGCCACACTCCTCATATCACACGCTCTCACGCCACACTCCTCATATCACACGCTCTCAGGCCACACTCCTCATATCACACGCTCTCACGCCACACTCCTCATATCACACGCTCTCACGCCACACTCCCCATATCACACGCTCTCACGCCACATATCACACGCTCTCACGCCACACTCCTCATATCACACGCTCTCACGCCACACTCCTCATATCACACGCTCTCACGCCTCATATCACACGCTCTCACGCCACACTCCTCATATCACACGCTCTCACGCCACACTCCTCATATCACACGCTCTCACGCCACACTCCTCATATCACACGCTCTCACGCCACACTCCTCATATCACACGCTCTCACGCCACACTCCTCATATCACACGCTCTCACGCCACACGCCTCATATCACACGCTCTCACGCCACACTCCTCATATCACACGCTCTCACGCCACACGCCTCATATCACACGCTCTCACGCCACACGCCTCATATCACACGCTCTCACGCCACACGCCTCATATCACACGCTCTCACGCCTCATATCACACGCTCTCACGCCACACTCCTCATATCACACGCTCTCACGCCACAGTCCTCATATCACACGCTCTCACGCCACACTCCTCATATCACACGCTCTCACGCCACACTCCTCATATCACACGCTCTCACGCCACACTCCTCATATCACACGCTCTCACGCCACACTCCTCATATCACACGCTCTCACGCCACACTCCTCATATCACACGCTCTCACGCCTCACGCCTCATATCACACGCTCTCACGCCTCACGCCTCATATCACACGCTCTCACGCCTCACGCCTCATATCACACGCTCTCACGCCACACTCCTCATATCACACGCTCAACCAAAAAATATCCCTGACTTTTTGCAGTGAGCGGCTGCAGACGCTTTATATGAGCCAGAACACGGCTCATTTTTCGTATTATTATTTTATTCCTCTTCGTCACTTTAGTTGTGCTTATTTTGCAAAACAAAAGTCACTGCAGGAGTCGGGCGGACGGTGGGATTGCAGAGGGAACGACCCGCGGGACGTGAGCGTGGCCTGCGGAGAATGTGTTTTAGAGCGCGGCTCCGGGGAAACGCGCCCGAACGCTCCCAGCGCCAGCTCTCCCGGGCCATGGGAGAGAAAACGGCGCGTGGGTTCCGTGAGTGACGAGGCGGCTACAGGAGCCCCGACACTCACATCTTCCCCCTGTTCACTCAGCTCACTCCACTCTCGGCCGCCTCCGAAGCGACATCACCGCCCACTGCCTCCTCCTCCTCCGCCCCGGTCACCTCCACCTCCGCCGCCGCTGCTGCTGCCCCACGAGGAGCTCAAAGTGAGCACGCAAACGAGTTTGAGAAATAAAAGTCCTAATGAAATAATAAACAACGTTTACAGCGGAGATCGAGTTGAAGCTCAACCTCTTTTACTTCAGTTTTTTTCCCTTTTGCGCGACGGAGAGAGAGGCAGAGAAAAAGTAGTTATTACATTGAATAATCATTCAAAGTTTAATCATCAAACATGCTCTAACTGCAAAATACAGGGATCACATGTTCATATTTTCTAAAGCTTGTGCTACTTTTGTTGATAATAATTGGAATGACTGACTCAGAGAAACAGAGACATTGTGTCATTGTACCTTTTGGCAGGGCTGTAGTGATAAAGGGGCCTCTGGGCATTTGCTGAGAGGCCCCAATTTGAAAGGGGCCCAGAAATATAATTCTTTAACACCAGTAAATAGACCAGCTGCAATTATTATTGATGATCTAAAATGCACCAGATTGCAGGAAATCATATCTGAATTCTAAAAAAAATTCCCCCAAACCCCCCCTTCAGAGTGGCCTCCCACACTTTCAGTGGTTCTGATGGTCATGTGGGGCGGAGCCAAAGCCCCTCCAATCCATCATGCAGCTCCTGATGTGCTCAGTCATGTAAAACGTAGACTTGTTTTTGGGTTAGAACTTAATACGATTACAAGACACTATCGCCATGAAAAAGGCCCTCCAGCTCGGGACCGACCAAAGCCTCACTCCAAAGTTTGGTGAAAAGTTGGCAGCCCTGAGAAAACCCCTCTTTTTCACTCTTCCTAACCGTTTTCTGGCGGATTATGAACACATTTATCACACACCAATAACGTCGAGCCATAATCGAGTCCATACGGATGTTTTTTCACTGCAAATTGTTCAGTAGAAGCGAAAAACGGCACTCGTTAGCTAATGTAGCATGAAGCTAACGCGCTAGCTTCCTTGTTAGCATTGTCCGTTTTTAAGGTATTTATGGGCTGTTGAACCATTTTGCACCGCTCCATGTCTCTGTATTTTATTTATTAGAGAAATACATTCATAATTCAGCATTTGTTTATGTAATGCTGGAGAAATGGGAGAAAGTTTAAGTGTTTTTCTCCTTTTTGTTTTCCCTTTGAACATGGCATTTTCTAACCAACAACATGAGTGATCAGACTTGATAAGAAAATACACAATCCTGAACTCCAGATGAACATATTGTGAATTCAAATCATTGAATCAGGAAATGCTGACTTACATTAGATATATTATGTCACATTTCAATAAAAAAAAGACTTGAAATTATTGCTTAAAATGGACGTATTACACATTTAGTTGGAAAAACGTGGCATCACATATTTAATTCAAAGTCAGGCATTTGTATTTTCTGAGTTATCTCTTGTTTCTCTCTTTTGCAGCGAACCAACAAAACTGTCTTAACTCTAAATTATTATTATTCTATGTGTGGTGAGCGTTGAAATGCTTCGACTATAGCACAAGAGTGAGAGGGGAGTGAATGACAGACTTTGCAGATGTTTTATTTTTTTGGGACATGTAAAATAAGTAAATGACAGGTTCAATATTAAAAAGTGTTGTGTTTTTATTGTGTTGTAGCTGCAGTCATTAAACATAACATTACAACTTTTACAACATTACACTTCATTCTAGAGAGCGCTGGTTTTCAGCTAAACACATAGTTTTCAGTTTGGCCATTTTTAGTAGATTTAATAACAAAATGCAGTTTGTATGAGTTCAGTTGATTTGGGCGTGAACATAAATCTTCACTTTGTAATAACTTCATCTGATTTAGCTTTAATAACTATGAATGAATAAGTGAAGCATAAGAACTGTTCATTATGAGTTAGGCGTGAACTGTAGTCCTTAAGTTTTAGTCACACTTAGCCTAATATGAAGTGTTCATGAGGAAGTAAGTGTTATTTCATTATTTATTAAGGCTTAATATGGTGTAGTTGTTATAAAGCGTAACCAAAAATCCTAGTATTTCCACAGAAAATAACCCATAAACATGTCCATCCATTTTCTTCCGCTTTATCCGGGGCCGGGTCGCGGGGGCAGCAGTCTCAGCAGAGATGCCCAGACTTCCCGATCCACACACACCTCCTCCAGCTGTTCTGACCCCGAGGCCACACCAGGCCAGCTCGTCCTGGGTCTTCCACGAGGCCTTGTCCCACAAGGACATGCCCGGAACACCTACCGAGGGAGGCGACCAGGAGGTATCCAGAACAGATGCCTGAGCCACCTCAGCTGCTCCTTTCGAAGTATAGATATAAAAACGAGCACAAATCACAAAATACAAATATTTCAGATTGACATGAACAGGGCCGGATTTAAGTAAAATGGGCCCCGAGGCTAACACTTTTTTCAGGGCCCCCCACATACTATATGTCTGTCTGATTTCTTTCGCTCTACAATGACAGGATAATTTTTTTTTTTATTTGAACATGCACAAGTAACTTCTAGCACTAGTTTATAAATATAAAAATGACCCCAATTTGAGTTCCGTGGCGCTCGCAGAAGAACCTTTGCTACTGGTGGGGGGACTCATTTAAAAGGGGGCTCTGGGGGTCCTCCCACAGAGATTTTTTTTTATTATTTTAATGGTGCATTTTGGTGCATTCTCTTGCATTTTAACAGACCAATAGGTACATATTGTTTCCCAGTGTCAACTCAAAGAAAAAGGCTCAGACCTTGTTTAGAACTGGTTTTGACCTGGTTTAGTCTTGGTTTAGTCTTGGTTTAGTTCTGGTTCAGACTGGTTTAGTCTTGGTTTAGTCTTGGTTTAGTCCTGGTTTAGTTCTGGTTCAGACTGGTTTAGTCTTGGTTTAGTCTTGGTTTAGTCCTGGTTTAGTTCTGGTTCAGACTGCTTTAGTCTTGGTTTAGTCTTGGTTTAGTCTTGGTTTAGTCTTGGTTTAGTCTTGGTTTAGTCCTGGTTTAGTTCTGGTTCAGACTGGTTTAGTCTTGGGTACAAAGTCATCAGATTAAGCCTTACATGTGGGAGTCTGCAAATAGAGAGGGAACTCTCCTTTTCTCCTCATGCCCAGGGGCCCCTCAGCCTGCGGGGCCCCTGGGCTTAGCCCCTGTTGGCCCCTGCATAAATCCGGCCTTGGACATGAAGCTTTTGTCACTTTAAAATTCACTCCCAGGGGCACAAGTAACTTTTAGTGGTAAGAGTAAAGACACTTCATTACAATATTACTCAAGTAGAACTAAAAAGTACTGAATGATTTAACTATACTAATGAGCAGGCCTAGAGTTTCTTCAAAACGTTACTCAAGCACTAATAATAGATACATGTAACTAGTACTAGTTCTCAAAAGATAAGACAGCCTTTATTACTTGTTACTTTCAGCTCTCAGGAACACTCAGGTTGTGCAAATAGGCAGGAAATGTGAAAAAAACAACAACAATTAAATAGTATACAGTGGTATCTTATGTACTATGACTACCAAGGACTTTGTGGGGGCTAAGCAGTAAATAATAAAGTTAACAGACTCTAACAAAAAATGTACAATCACAGTGCAACAAGACTCTAAAACAGGGGTCGGCAAGTTTTCTTGGCTGAGGCCGATTATCTTCATTGTAAATAGACCGAGGGCCGAAGCCGCTGATAATTAGCCCAAAGTGAAGCACAACACTGGAAAAATGACCATCTTATATGAGATAAATGACTTAAAATAGCTTGAATTAAAGTTCTTCTATGTTGAATTTGAGTCGGTTTGAACTAATCCAAGATACAAATGCTAGGAGAAGAATAAAACCCACTTGAAATCAGACAAATAATTGATTTTCACTTGAAATGACACAAAATTGTCTAAATCAAGAGAATAACTACTGCTAAAGATTTATCTCGTCTAAAACCAGAACAAATCTACTGAAACCTTAGATTTAATCTGTTCATTCAAGTAGATTTATGTCATTTCTTATTACGTTTTTTTCTTTTTCCAGTGCACGTCCTTCAAATGCCAGTGTTGTACATAATATATGACCTCATTGGGTGTATTGACAGTATTTCTACCTTTTTTCTCCCATTTAACTCTAATAATGTTTAAAATACTCTCTGATTTGTTTAATAATGTTCCTCAAAATCATCTTGAGGGCCAGAGGTGCTGGAGGGCCGGATTTGGCCCCCGGGCCTGACGTTGCCTACCCCTGCTCTAAAATATCATGTGCAATAACCGCCCTTTGCAAAACTATGTGCAATAATCAATGCACTAGCACTAGGACTGTAAACTTTGCACCTCAATGTTCTACTTTTGAAACTAAAAAGTAAAAATGATGAAAGAGAACAGGTTAATGTTGCTGCACTTACATGTTGTGGCCACATGAGGGCGCACAGCACTAAAGAATGAAGCAGCCTCCTTCAAGCACTAAAATAGACCAGATTTTCTTTTCTTTTTCCTAAAGCAACAAACCAGCCACGAGCCAATGTTTGAAGGAAAAAGGGATTGAAAGGAAGCACAAAATACACTCATTGCTTATATATCGACGCCAAAGCTTTAATTTTCCGTTTGGGAGCCAGTTCCTAACTTCATAACGTTCAGCGGTGACTTCACACATGCAGAATCCAGACTTGGACAGCGCTTTCTCAGTGACTCAAAACATACAAAAAATCTTGGATGAACATTTGTGATTCATTATTGAGGTGGAGATTTTCAGCCAAAACAAAGAGAGAGAATCCAAAGAGCATTTCATCCCCCTGTTCCCGGCCTGTCCCGTCAACAAATGTATTATTGTGAGAACTTTAACCAAATTATGGAGACGTTGGCTTTGAGAAACACGGGGAAAGTAGAAACTGGAAAGACAGATGTGACTTTGTCCGTTTGTCTCAGATGAGCTGAAAAAACAAACCTAAGGGACTGAGGAGCGAGAAAGCTGTTTTTCACGCTCGATTACAAACAGTTCTGGACGGGACAGAGAATATGAGGCAAAAAGACGAAAAAGTAACAAAAATGTGACGAAAAAGTGACAAAAAAGTGACAAAAAAGTGACAAAAATTTGACGAAAAAGTGACAAAAATGTGACAAAAATTGGATGAAAATATGACGAAAAAGTGACAAAAACGTGACGAAAAAGTGACAAAAATGTGACGAAAAAGTGACAAAAATGTGACGAAAAAGTGACAAAAATGTGACCAAAAAGTGACAAAAACGTGACGAAAAAGTGACAAAAACGTGACGAAAAAGTGACAAAAATGTGACGAAAAAGTGACAAAAATGTGACGAAAAAGTGACAAAAATGTGACGAAAAAGTGACAAAAATGTGACGAAAAAGTGACAAAAATGTGACGAAAAAGTGACAAAAATGTGACGAAAAAGTGACAAAAATGTGACCAAAAAGTGACAAAAATTAGATGATAAAGTGACAAAAACGTGACGAAAAAGTGACAAAAATGTGACGAAAAAGTGACAAAAATGTGACGAAAAAGTGACAAAAATGTGACGAAAAAGTGACAAAAATGTGACCAAAAAGTGACAAAAACGTGACGAAAAAGTGACAAAAACGTGACGAAAAAGTGACAAAAATGTGACGAAAAAGTGACAAAAATGTGACGAAAAAGTGACAAAAATGTGACGAAAAAGTGACAAAAATGTGACGAAAAAGTGACAAAAATGTGACGAAAAAGTGACAAAAATGTGACGAAAAAGTGACAAAAATGTGACCAAAAAGTGACAAAAACGTGACGAAAAAGTGACAAAAACGTGACGAAAAAGTGACAAAAATGTGACGAAAAAGTGACAAAAATGTGACGAAAAAGTGACAAAAATGTGACGAAAAAGTGACAAAAATGTGACGAAAAAGTGAAAAAAATGTGACGAAAAAGTGACAAAAATGTGACGAAAAAGTGACAAAAATTAGATGATAAAGTGACAAAAATGTAACAAAAATGTGATGAAAATGTGATGAAAAAGTGACAAAAATTGGACAAAAAAGTGACAGAAAAGTGACAAAAAAGTAATGAAAAAGTGATGAAAAAGTGACAAAAAAGTGACAGAAAAGTGACAAAAATGTGATGAAAATGTGATGAAAATGTGATGAAAAACTGACAAAAATGTGATGAAAATGTGATGAAAAAGTGACAAAAATTGGACAAAAAAGTGACAGAAAAGTGACAAAAAAGTAATGAAAATGTGATGAAAAAGTGACAAAAAAGTGACAGAAAACTGACAAAAATGTGATGAAAAAGTGACAAAAATGTGATGAAAATGTGATGAAAAAGTGACAAAAAAGTGACAGAAAAGTGACAAAAATGTGATGAAAATGTGATGAAAATGTGATGAAAATGTGATGAAAATGTGATGAAAAACTGACAAAAATGTGATGAAAAAGTGACAAAAATGTGATGAAAATGTGATGAAAAAGTGACAAAAATGTGATGAAAAAGTGACAAAAATGTGATGAAAATGTGATGAAAAAGTGACAAAAATTGGACAAAAAAGTGACAGAAAAGTGACAAAAAAGTGACAAAAATGTGATGAAAATGTGATGAAAAACTGACAAAAATGTGATGAAAAAGTGACAAAAATGTGACGAAAAAGTGACAAAAATTAGATGATAAAGTGACAAAAATGCAACAAAAATGTGATGAAAATGTGATGAAAAAGTGACAAAAATTGGACAAAAAAGTGACAGAAAAGTGACAAAAAAGTAATGAAAATGTGATGAAAAAGTGACAAAAAAGTGACAGAAAACTGACAAAAATGTGATGAAAAAGTGACAAAAATGTGATGAAAATGTGATGAAAAAGTGACAAAAAAGTGACAGAAAAGTGACAAAAATGTGATGAAAATGTGATGAAAATGTGATGAAAATGTGATGAAAATGTGATGAAAAAGTGACAAAAATGTGATGAAAAAGTGACAAAAATGTGATGAAAATGTGATGAAAAAGTGACAAAAATTGGACAAAAAAGTGACAGAAAAGTGACAAAAAAGTGACAAAAATGTGATGAAAATGTGATGAAAAACTGACAAAAATGTGATGAAAAAGTGACAAAAATTGGACAAAAAAGTGACAGAAAAGTGACAAAAAAGTGACAAAAATGTGATGAAAAAGTGACAAAAATGTGAGGAAAATGTGATGAAAAAGTGACAAAAAAGTGACAGAAAAGTGACAAAAATTAGATGAAAAAGTGGCAAAAATGTAACAAAAATTGGATGAAAAAGTGACGAAAAAGTGACTAAACTATGACGAAAAAATGACAAAAATGTGACGAAAAAATGATGAAAAAGTGGAAAAAAAAAACATTGGAAAAAAGCCTTGACGGCAACAAGACGAGGAGAAAGAACCGTATGGATCAGTTTTGTAGGTCTTAGCTTTCAAATGAGGCCGCAAGCTTTTAGATTTGGGTAAAGCTGAACTGGAGAAAATGCACTCGGTATATAGGTTAAAAACTCAAATACAAATATTCATTCATTCAACCATTCACCGGTTACAGCTGTGAGTCCACACAGAATCATGTAAAATAAAACATCACTTAAAGAAACATGTTTTTGTTCATGTCGTTAAACTCTTAAAGGGATATTTCAGGATCTTTGACATAGGGCCTCATTTCCTCAGACTGTTTTTAATGCAGGCTACTAGTTACCATAGACATGCACTAGCCTCGCACTAGCCTAGCACCGCTAAACTCTTCACATATAAGAACTGCATGAATTAAAAAACACCGCACAGATTCTTCTAAACCAGAGTTCCCCGTGAACCTCTGGTAAAGACGACTCTCGTTCTAAACCTGAAAGACGGCGCTCAGAGCAGAAAGCAGGCGACGTGTAAGAATCGTACAGTTTTTCGGTGTTGTCTTTGGTATTTGAGGCCTGCAGTTGGAGAGATGGTATTTTGCCGCGGGCGCCGTGTGCACATATGAGAAAAGGAGGGGACTCTCGCTGAACTAATAAGTGCACTTTGACTTTTTTAACCTCGGGGGGGAAAGAAGTACAGCAGCGATAACGATCTGGACAAGAAAACACGGGTCGAACAGTTATTAGTTTTTTCTCTCACACGTGTCTGTGTTTACAGCGAGACGTAAAAGAGTTTTCTCATGAGCTCCTGGATGTAGAAGAGTCTCCTCTCACAAACTGCAAGTACCAGATTGTATTTTGTACTGTAGGTCCAATCATTCAACAGCTGGATTTAGATTTAAAGCTGATGTTTAGTCTAGAGCTTTTATTATTTTCGATACAGGCACTTTAACGATTCTTGATTTTCAATATCGATGCCCGAACGTCACCACTTTTATTCAAGTGTGTTTCGAACTTCTATTATATTAACCTCTTAACCTCCACTTCAGTTTTACCCAGTTTGTTGCCGTGTTGTTGCTTTTGATGTTTATTTTCCCCCCCTTTGCTTTTTCATCCTGGTTTTCGTCACATTTTAATTGCTTTTTGTGGCTTTTTTGTTACTTTTTTTGACTAGTTTTTGTCACTTTTTCATCGTGTTTTTGTCACTTTTTTGTCCCGTTTTAGTCACTTTTTAGTTGATTTTATGTGGCTTTGTTGTCTCGATTTTGTCTCATTTTCATCACTATTATTTGTCACTATTTTTGTCACTTTTCTATGGCTTTTTAAATCACATTTTTTTTCACTTTTTTGTTGTTTTTTCATCACTTTTTCTTCCCATTTGTGTCAATTTTTCTTCACATTTTTGTCTCTTGTTTGCTTGGTTAACTTCAAACCCGTGTGTTCTGTCAAACCCCCAGATAAGATAAGATAAGATCACCTTTATTGATCTCACAATGAAGGAATTGACTTGTTACATCAGCCCTGAGAGACACTCAGGGTTTGCAGGATAGACAGAAAAACAGAGGTCTCTTATATACAGTGACTACTAAAAAACTTTAAAGGAACAGGCCACCGTTTTTCCACACTGAGATATGTTCTTACCTGAGCTTAGACGAGTTGATGTGTACCTGTCTGGTCTTTTTGTGTGCGCTCAGTCATGCACAATGACCAAAGATGTTGTTAGCATTTAGCCTCTCCCAATGTATTCCTATGGCTCCAAACGGGGGTGAAGTTGGAAGTGACCAAACTCTTCCACGGGCACAAAGACCAGACAGGTACCACTCGTCTGAGCTCAGGTAAGAACATATCTCAGTATGGAACAGTGTTAATTTTGACAACATATTTTAATTTAGTCTTAGTCTTTTGACTAAAATGCAATGTAATTTTAGTCGAGATTTAGTCAAAAAAAGCTTTTCAATTTTAGTCTAGTTTTAGTCGACTAAAATTGCAAGTCAAGACGAATTTAGTCGACTTTGCATTTATAATATTCATCATAATCATATTTAATCTTGTTCCTCTGCTTCATGGAGCTGCTCCACATGAACAAAGCTCAGAGCTGATCCTTTGGCAGAGAATTTACATGATCTGAGGCTCTTTCAGACGGTCAATAGAAGTTTGGATGATTTCAGTCTCTCCTTTTCATTTTTATTTAGTCTTATTTTAGTCGACAAAAATATCTGGACATTTTAGTCATAGTTTTAGTCTCATGAGAAACTTTTATCTCTTTTATAACTTTTATCTATAAACTTTTCATCTCAGTTCTGTTGCTATTTTCTCACCTTTTTCCCAGAAGCTTTTGGATTGGGGTAAAGCCAAACTAGAGAAAATGTGCTCGGTTCAGGTGGGAGTTAAGGGGTTAAGCCGATCTAAGACTCAACATGTGCACAAAAAAACTCTGTGAAAGCCGACGTCCCAGAGCCAGGCACTGAAACTGAAGTGAAAAAAAAAAGCAAAACAAACCCGAAGCACCTGCCAGCATGGAAGCCCTCCCCTCTCTCCCCCCGCGGCCCGCCTGGCTCTGCAGCTCTCTCCCCTAAAACTTCACTTCTTCGCTTCTCAGATGGGAGACAAACGCGGACTCGCAGCAGGCTGGAGCTTCCCTCTCCCGGGGCCATGTTGGGGCTGAAGTCAGGTCTGTTGGCGCTCTGGGTCCTGCTGGGCACGGCCGCCGTCTGCCATGGAGCGGAGGAGGAATATCTGTCGAGGAGGGAGAAGCTGGAGAGGGCGCGGGGTTTCGGGAAAGCGTCGGAAAGTGGAGAGGATCTGACGCCCGGGAGGAGAAGCCTGGAGGGGAGACGGGCCGAGAGGAAGACGGGGAAGCAAGTGGACAGAGCAGGTAAAGAAACGCGGCTTTGTGATCGTAATGGGGGATGTAGGAGCTTAGGTCTCCAGGAGCTTCTTCTCGCTCTCCTGGTCGGAATGGATAATACCTGGATGACTGAGAACCTTCACCTGGAACTTTCAACTCCAACAGAGCCGCTCCGGTCTGTTTTCAACCAAACGAAAGTAGTTAAGAGCCTTTAACTTTAAAGAGACTGTGCAAGTTGGTCATTTTTATACACACTGCTGCCACCTCAGGTCTTACGTGTAACTGCAGCTTCTATATTAAGCTTCAGAGGCAGTTGTGGTGAACAGGTCTGAGCTCATTCTATACATTAGCACATGGTTGGAACATAGAGAGAGGAAAATACTTAGTTTTAAAATCTTTAAACTCTGTATAGTCCCTTTAATTTGAGCTTTAATCTCCATTAAAGGGACAATGTACAGAGACGCTAAGCTCATAGAGATGTACTGCAACAGATTATAGCTAGTTTCTATCCGTAGTCCCTGGTTACAGAGAAATAAATAACAATATACAGTATGACAATTAGTCTGAGGGGGCGTGGTGTTAGTCTGAGGGGGTGTGGTGTTAGTCTGAGGGGGTGTGGTGCTAGTCTGAGGGGCGTGGTGTTAGTCTGAGGGGCGTGGTGCTAGACTGAGGGGCGTGGTGTTAGTCTGAGGGGGCGTGGTGTTAGTCTGAGGGGGCGTGGCTAGAAAAAAAAACACAGTGATTTTGATCAAAACTAGCCTCTGTTTAGCTTAGATTTCTCAGGAACCGAGGCACATAGAATTAAACTGTTTCCAACTACGGAGAGCTTAGAGTCTCACCTTTCAAACGAGCCACAGCCTGTGTCCATAGCTATAACATAGAATACACTGTGGAGCTACAAATATCATGAAAAACGGTCTGGATTGTTGGCACTCTACAGATAAATCCCCAAAACAGCCTCAGTGTGTTGACGAAGCATTTCTCAGTGACTTTATTCTGGCTCATATGTTCAGTAACCATGTAGGTATTTGAAATTCATCTTTTCAAACACTTTGAGGGCGGTTCGTCTCATGATCAGAAGGTCTGGGGTCTCAGCTCCTGCAGGTGTTCACTGTCGTCCTTGTATGACTGAGAGTGAGTGGTTCTCTGGGCCTAATGAAGGGAGAAAAGCGCTGAGATCATTTACATCAAAGCTGAAATGATTGATCTAAAAGTCGCAGAGCAGCGTTTTAGAGCTGCTAATCTCTTCTTCTGAAACACTGAAGAGGCACCGAGAGCCTTTTCAGTCTGAGTCTGAGGTTCTTTAGGTCATAATGAGTGTCACAATAAACTGGTTTCACTATTAGAAATATGATCTGGTGGAAACTTGAGTAAAAAGTCTGTCACTGCTCATTATAAGTGAACATTAGGGAACCGTGACTCACTACAGCAGTAATTGCAGCTTAAAGTCTTAGGAAGACTGTGTGTATCAAGCGATTGATGCTAGTTTGTAAAGAACGGGCCACTCTGAGCTCCTCCCGGGGAACTGAGCTCCTCACCCGTTATCGAAGGGTGCGCCCAGCCACCCTGCGAAGGAAGCTCATTTCGGCCGCTTGTATTCGAGATCTCGTCCTTTCGGTCTTTACCCAAATCTCATGACCATAGGTGAGGGCGGGAACGTAGATCGATCGGTCTTTTTGTATTATTATATTTTTATACAGTATATATCATTATATATTATAGCCTATGGATATTACAGTAGTTTCACCAGTTGGTCTTAAAGCCACTGGAGCCCAAAAGCCTCTGAAAATTTTTGTAAAAAGAAGCAGAAAAAAATATGAATATGTGGTTATTTTAAGGCTCTTTTTTGGAGTGTAACATGTTTGATATTAGGCTCTTCAAAGTGTGCAAAATTGAAGGATCACAGGAAGGATTTATGCCAGAGTTTTTCAGAAGCAGGTGTTAGTAATGATAGTAGACAAATTAATTTATATCCTCGTGTGTGATGTGGATGTTGTTCTTTTAAAGAGGGGGGTGTTCCGCTTTTTTCAGTCACATAGCACCAGTCTATATCACACTACAATAATGACCAAACCTTCTGTTGGTCTGTAAATGCAGTAAATTAGAATAACTGCCTTGTATAAAATTGCTCTCTCAAAATGGCTGTAGTGAATGTCTTGAAATAGGCCTCTGTCTCTTTAAGAACCTCTGAGCCTTTCCGACACGCCCCCTCCACACGCTGTCTGTGGCATCAGTGGGGAGGGGGTTCTGCCGAGGAGCAGTGGTTGGTTACTCGGCTGGTGACGAAAGCTCGGAGGCGTCTCCAGGAGGTGGGGGCGTTCCTAGGAGGACTCAGGCAAACCTATCCCTAAAATGGCCGCCATCAGAGTTTTTACAGATTACTCAAAAATACGTGAATGTGCCAAGGCAACACTTCAGGCATGTTTTTAATGAGGGAACGAAGGGAAAAAAAGTCCATTTTGCATAATACCCTCCCTTTAAAGCCAGGGGAGGAGGAGGACAAAGATGAAGATGAAAAGGAGCAAGAGAAAGGAGACTGGAGGAGCGGACCAGTGCAGGACACCATGCTCTGAAACAGGGACAAACCCATGAGGCGCTGTATCGTTTCAGAGGAGACTGAAGGCAGAGCTCCGGTTTCCTCGACCTCCAAAAACATGGTCTGGGTCGTCCACAATGGCGGCTCAGGACTAACCCAACATCTGATGGACGCCATTTTGTTACAATTTGGAAAGTGGAACTAGATGCAGAACAACTTAGAGATGACAAATAAAGCACTTGCTCACGTCAGTTCCACCACGGCTCCCTTGTGCTCCTCGACTTATTCAAACGTTCTTGATCCACAACAGATGCTTCGTTGTCACAGTAGCTCAAATAGTCATCGTAGAAGCAAAAACTAGAAACGGCAGACGTGAGACTTTCAGGCGTTGAAATAACAAAACCAAGTGTCAGATCAGAAATGTCTTCCAGATTTTTGCTTTTCTCGATTACGAAACGTTTCTCAGTCTTGAACCTGTTTCTCCGGCGGCGAAGCTTCCACATGGCGCAGCAGTAAAGTAATGCAGTCCAGACCGGAGGACTTTAAAGCCGCGGGATCGTCCCCACACACAGGGGGAAATATTTCATCCGGATTTGAGTCAAAGTAAGATGACGAAAAACACACTGAAGGTTAATGAGACTGAAACTGTGACCTCCAGATGTTCCTCAAACTAAACCAAAATGAGAAGAAGAGACTAAAACCACGTGAGCTTCAGTGACACAGTCTGAAAGGAAACCGTCTGTGCTGTGTCCGTGTAGATAATATGATTTAACATGTCGCCCACTGCCCCTCCTCGAACCGCCACCTTAACGTGGTGGAGGGTTTGAGCTCCCGAATAATCCTGGAGCTCTGTTGTCGGGGCTTCGAGCCCCTGTAGGGTCTCTCATGGCAAACAGGTCCTAGGTGACGGGTCAGACAAAGAGCGGTTCAGAAGCTCCTTATGAGAGACCAACAGGCCCGGTTAATCGTGAGGCCGTCCTTCCGTGGACCCACCACCTGCAGGAGGAGCCATAGGGGGCTGGTGCGATGTGATTTGGGCAGCTCCAACAGCTGCCCCCACAAGTGGTAGAAGATGGATGGATGTCGTACATTGATATAAACTTGCTGTGCTGTAGATTTAGCCCTGGGTTCGTCTCCTGCTGTGAAAAGGCGCTGCTGCAGTAGTAACACGTGGAGGTGAGAGGAGGTGAGAGGAGGTCAGGGTCTGCTCATGTGTCTGAGCTCACGCATGAAAAATCCAACACACGTGTTACCACAGACTCTGCTGCACAGAACCCTCAAACATGACGCTGTTCATGATACTGCAGCTACTTCTACTGCAACTACTTCTACTGCAACTACTTCTACTGCAGCTACTTCTACTGCAGCTACTTCTACTGCAGCTACTTCTACTGCAACTACTTCTACTGCAACTACTTCTACTGCTGCTGCTTCTACTGCTTCTTCTACTGCAACTACTTCTACTGCAACTACTTCTACTGCAGCTACTTCTACTGCAACTACTTCTACTGCAACTACTTCTACTGCTGCTGCTTCTACTGCAACTACTTCTACTGCAGCTACTTCTACTGCAACTACTTCTACTGCAGCTACTTCTACTGCAGCTAATTCTACTGCAGCTACTTCTACTTCTACTGCAACTGCTGCTTCTTCTACTGCTGGAACCTGCTGTTCCGACACTGAGTCTGGTGAACATAACATCACCTACATTTCTGTAGAATCGGTACATCCGTGAGCAAACAGGAAGTGGCGTAAACCAATCAGCAAAGGGTCAGCGTGTGCTGTTGAAGCGGTGCTATTGAGCAGGAGAACAGGTGAATCCTCCAAGCGACTCCACCACAGCTGTTTCCATAAACAGTTGAGCTCGTTGAGCTAGCTAGCTAGCTTCAGGTTAAACAGCGTAAAAGTGAAATAACTCCTTCCCACGAGTGCCGCATATCGGTGTTTACTTCCAGGGAAAAGTGCCGGGTTAGTCCTGTTGTGTTGTGATTCTGTGCTGATGTTGTGTCGTTGAGCCTGACGCAGATCCTCACAGCAGAGAGAGGCTCACTCTGAGATGAGTCTTCAGTGACCGACTAATAACCCACATAAAATAGTCCCGGGAGTCTGGCATATTTAGTCAGTTTAGTAAATGTTATAAATGTTACGTTTGTGGGACCCTGGTATAAGCGGATTAAAGAATCGGAGCCGCATTAAACGGTTATAATGACTCCGCGTCGTGCATTATAACCGTCTAACGCACGGCTCTGAGTTGTTTAATCCTTACTTAAAGCTGCAGACCCGGAGGTGACGCAGATCCACAGTGATAGTGCGCCCTCTGCTGGAAAACTGGATCTAGACTGATCAGCTTTCGGGAAGGTTGATGTTGATCTTCTTAAAACATTTTTTCTAATGAATGAATTTGGAAAGTGGAACTAGATGCTTCTGTTGATCGATAAACAATGTCAAAAAGCAGACAAATTGCTTGTTATTTTTGTTCCTAAACGATCCTAAACCAGCCCGACCCTAATCTAAGCTCTCTCTCTATAGTAGCACTTTATATGTTGATTGTCATGTCTGTCTGTGCTGTTTTTATTAGGTCTGACACTTCCTTTGCAATCCAAGCTCCTAACGCATAAATAAAGTTAATTTGAATGCACCGTTATATCTCATTTAAACTGTACTTTTGCTCTTAAACCTGAAATCTTCCGCGGCGTCGCTTTAAAGCTGATCTGACCCTCGATGCTTTAAAGACTTAACACCTCGTAATCCGCTCAAAGTCCCCGGACAGTGTTTCGTTTTCCCAGTTCAAACGTCGTCCGAATTATCTGAGCGCGAATCAAAGGCACATTCTTGAAATAGCAAAAACATCTGAAAGTGTTTAGACGTTTCTCTTCGAGGGACAAGCCAAATCCTCTGAGCTCCGAGCCATCGGGGAGAAAACGTGTATGTAGGTCAATAATGGAGAGTCGGACCACCGCCAAGGCACTGACCCCGTGATGACCCCTGATTCTGCACTTTGATAGTACAGTTTTTGAGGTGTTTTTGTCGAGAAATCATTACTTTTACTCTACTTTTGAAAGATAAATATAATACTTTCCACTCCACCACATTTCGATAAAAGTTCTAAAGCAAAAGGTAAATGTGTTTGGTTCATTTGAAAAGTCTTAAAATGCACAATCCAGAACAGTAGGTGGCGCCACCAAGGGCCGCTGGCTGCTCTGCTTCGAGACCGCGACAACATTACAGTAGTACCTCCAAATAGCCACTAGTATCCCATTAGATAGCATTGCACTTTAGACACGTTTAAACAACTTTAAAGGGGCAATTTATACTCACTACTGCCACCTCAGGTCATACATGTAACTGCACATGCTGTATTCCTCGTGCATGACGGATATTTGGACCTGAAGTAACGCCTTTTTGAGTGACAGAGCAGGATTGTAGAGACAGTTGTGGGGAACAGGTCTGAGCTCATTCTACACATGAGGACAGGGATGGGTTCAAGAAGCGCCGATTTTCATCACTGCCAAAACACCAAGGGCCGAACCTCACCATTGTAGCTCAAAGTAAAGAAACATTTCCTGCAAATGCCAAGGTTTTCCATTATATACGACATTTTGGGATGTTTGGCCAGGAAACGTAAAGGAATAGGCCACCGTTTTTACATACTGAGATATGTTCTTACCTTAGCTTTGACGAGTTCTTTAGGACCTGTCTGATCTTCCCCCGTGCCTTCAGTCACGTAAACACAGCGCAGACGGCGTTAGCATTTAGCCTCTCCCCCTCTCCTCTATAGCTCCAAAACAGGTCAAGATAGAAGCTACCGAGCTCTTCCACGTTTTCCCTATTTAAATATGGTTACGTGAAGTGTTCCACTACAAAGTATAATTACACAAAATTAAACAATGTGGATTTTCTAAGCGGATAAAAGGGGGAACTATATTGTAAGGCGTAAGAATACCAGGAGTAATTTGGCATCCGCACAGTAAAGTGAAGATTACTGCGCAGGTCCTAAAGAACTAACTCGTCAAAGCTCAGGTATACATATCTCAGTATGTAAAAACGGTGTCCTATTCCTTTAAGAAATACTGACAGAATTTCCCGCTTTCAGAGTATACTGCAACAGTTATTTGCTCTCTTGCTTGTACAACAATATTTCTCAAAATCACCTTGTGGGCCAGAGGTTCTGTGCTGGAGGGCCGGATTTGGCCCCCGGTCCTGACGTTGCCTCCCCCTGCATTATTACATGACTGGAACAGGCTCCGTGACCAGACTAACTCCCTGTGTGGAATGAACAGGTGTTGTACGGCAGAGCAGGCAACAGATTTTACACCTCCTCCAACTGTGGCGCCAAATTTATGGAGACCATATTGTGTCAAAAACATTTGTCTGTGTGTAATCAGATTTGTGCGTGCGTAACCAGATGCGTGCGTGTGTAACCAGATGCGTCTGTGCGTAACCAGATGCGTGCGTGTGTAAACGGATGTGTGCGTGTGTAACCAGATGCGTCTGTGCGTAACCAGATGCGTCTGTGCGTAACCAGATGCGTGCGTGTGTAACCGGATGCGTGCGTGTGTAAACGGATGTGTGCGTGTGTAACCGGATGCGTGCGTGTGTAAACGGATGTGTGCGTGCGTAATCAGATGTGTGCGTGCGTATTTTTTTTTTGCGTGCGTAAAATTATATTTGCATGTGTAATAAAACAATGTGTGCGTAAATTTCCATGTTGTAAAACAAGATCAACGGAAAATGTCAAAGTCCTACGCACAAGTCTCTCTTTTACACACAACACTTTTGACACTGTCCTGCCTTGTCGAAGTTACAAGCGTAACCTAGGCTGTGTGTGTGCGTAATAAAATGCATGCGTGTGTAATCCGATTTGTGCGTGTGTAATCCGATTTGTGCGTGTGTAATAAGATGCGTGCGTAATAAAATGCGTGCGTGCGTAATAAAATGCATGCGTGTGTAATCAGATGTGTGTGTGTGTAATAAAATGCGTGTGTGCGTAATAAAATGTGTGTGTGCGTAATCAAATGCGTGCGTAATTTTTTTTTGCAACCATAAATGAACAAACAATGTGTCTGTAAATTGTCCAAGTTGTGAAAAAAACTAACCCTGAAAATTTTTTAAAAAAAAAGGTCCTATGCACAAGTTTCTCTTTTACACAAAAGTCTCTTTTTTTTACGCACGAGTCTCTTTTTTTTACGCACGAGTCTCTGTTTTACGCACAAATCTTTTTGACACAGTCCTGCCATGTCCGAGATTTGTGCGTAAATTTTTGCCGCCCACAGTTTTGACTGCCAGGCTGGTTCTTACCTGAGCAGAGAAGGGTTTGGCTTGTTCCCATTGGCTGCAAACCAATCAACTTTACTGGCTGTCCAAACTTCAGGGTGGAGATCAGTAGCATTTCTATTAAAATATAGGAATACGCCGATTGGAGTAAAACGTAGCGTTTTATTTTGTAGCACCGATCGGCGTTAGCCGTAAAAAGCGGCGTTTATTTTGAAAAACGGCGTTTTGAACGCCGGCCGATAGTGGCGAATTATGCCAGCTTTGGCTCGCCATCATAGATCGCCATAAGCTGCACGAGGACGACGACGGTGGCGCTATGGCATCTTCTTCTACAGTAAGTGAGCCAGTTTAAGCTGTTTTCTAAATTATAATGGTAGTCATCGTCACTTGCTAAATAATCTCCCGCTACTTTTGTTATCCTTGAGCAATGCAAGCGAGCGTGAGCAACATTTTTTCATGCTAACACATGCTTTTATGCATTGTTGGCTAATGCTACAACCCTGTCTTTATAATTGACAGAAAGAGATAACACCATTGATTTGTGAGTACAGTAGGACGTTTAAATGCAAAACCAAAATAAATAGAAACCGCGATTTGGTCTGTTAGCCATGTCATGTCAGAGCATTAGCATAGTTAGTTTATTGCAAAGTGTATACATGTCGTCAGACGGTTCCGCCAAATATACGTGAATAATGTAACGTGTATTTGATATAGTACATTTAAGAAAGTGTTTCGTTATGGTTGATGTGAGGATTTGGAAGAGCGTTACGTTTTAGCAATGTGGATACAATTAATTAAGGTGAAGGTTAAGGTTAAGAAAATGAGATAAGTCAAGCTATAATAATTTTTATCTTTCAAATCATTACCAAGTATAGGGAGGATCGCTGTAATATTTTATTTCCGTGATTTTCATCGGATGTTCTGGTGACTGTTGGGCAAACAGATGATTTTTCCGAGCTTGAAGAGCTGTTTATTTAAATCACAGATCTTTTATAGCACCGTTCTTTTCACAGATGCAGTGCTCTGTGAACGATGCTTTGACCCACAATAGAACAATTAATTTCTATATTTAATGCATTTGCGTTGCCAACCAGTGCCTCAGACGTGACGATACAGCGATCGCCCTCATACAAAATTAACATAAATAATAATCACAATGAGCTCTGTATTGGAATGGATAAAATTACATCTTGATGTGTAGAACTGTATGTGTCTTTTACAGAATAAGGAGAAAAATGTGGAAGAAGTGGCCAAGAACTTAATATCCCTAATTCAGAAGACTTTGGAACCTACACGTGAACCAAGTTCTTCCAATGTAGCAGTACATCTGCCCATCCCAGCTCCAAGTGTAGCATCAGAAAGGCAGAGGTAATGTATGCAAACTCATTTAAATACTGGTTCCCACACAACCTGATTGTTGCCAACAAGCAGAAGATTATAACATGCTGCATGTTGCCCTGTATTCAAAGCTTTTCCTGCAATCCATAATTGTATATATTTTTAAGAGTGATTCTGAAAATAAATTTATCACTGACAAATGCACTAAGACAATCAAGAGCTATACACTCTATAATTATAGAAAAATATAGACAATAATATACATGTATTTCAAATGCTACATGTGATTCAGCTATTCTCTAAACTCTAAATATGTTCAGTTCATTATAGTTAGCGGGTTTAACTCGCCATCCCCAACGTATAGACTCCATTTACTTAGATATTTGATAATTACATGTGCTCAATTATGAAGGCTGTTTTATTTTTGTGTTTTTCAGGTCCTTTCCTGGCTTTTTTAAAGGAAAGCGAAGGTTTGTTCCAGGGCCTAAAAAAACGACCAGACACCTGAACTTTCAGGTTTACCTCCTGGCCACTCCAGCTAATGTAACGCCTAAGGCAGTTGAGGACTTGACACATTCTCAGGCAGGATTAGGCCTGAAGGTCATTAGTTTGGATGAAGATGCTTCACATCAACAGGTTGGGACAATAGCATTTTTTAACTGATCCTTGTAATATATAAGTATTACAATGATGTTTTAAGGGCACTTAATGTATTCAAATAGCCTACAATTACAGATAAGAACTGTCAAATACATAATTGTACACATCTGATTTTTGAGCCAAAAAATGTTTGCACTGGTGATTTGATTTTGTTATTTTCTATTTTAGATTTCTCAAGAGCTGATTATGGAATTCCCCAAGCTACAGAGCTTAAAAGGCTCATGGATGTTTTATAAGGCAATAGGTAAATCAAAATATGTGTATGACTATTTTTTTTATTTATTATTACCTAACGTAAAAGTAAAGACAATTAATTAAGACAAATAATATTTTATTATCTCACAGTGGTCTTGTTCGCAACACCTATGTTTTAAAGGAATAGACCACCGTTTTTACATACTGAGATATGTTCTTACCTTAGCTTTGACGAGTTCTTTAGGACCTGTCTGATCTTCACCCGTGCCTTCAGTCACGTAAACACAGCGCAGACGGCGTTAGCATTTAGCCTCTCCCCCTCTCCACTATAGCTCCAAAACAGGTCAAGATAGAAGCTACCAAGCTCTTCCACGTTTTCCCTATTTAAATATGGTTACGTGAAGTGTTCCACTACAAAGTATAATTACACAAAATTAAACAATGTGGATTTTCTAAGCGGATAAAAGGGGAACTATATTGTAGGCGTAATAATACCAGGAGTAGTTCGAAATCTGCGCAGTAATCTTCACTTTACTGTGCGGATGCCAAACTACTCCTGGTATTATTACGCCTTACAATATAGTTCCCCCTTTTATCCGCTTAGAAAATCCACATTGTTTAATTTTGTGTAATTATACTTTGTAGTGGAACACTTCACGTAACCATATTTAAATAGGGAAAACGTGGAAGAGCTTGGCAGCTTCTATCTTGACCTGTTTTGGAGCTATAGAGGAGAGAGGGAGAGGCTAAATGCTAACGGCCGTCTGCGCTGTGTTTACGTGACTGAAGGCACGGGGGAAGATCAGACAGGTCCTAAAGAACTCGTCAAAGCTAAGGTAAGAACATATCTCAGTATGTAAAAACAGTGGCCTATTCCTTTAAGTAAAGAGAGTATTGTTGAGGCACATGGCTTTTGTCAATATAAATTACATTTATATTCTGTTTTAGGAGGAGGGGGCCAACGAAAGCTGACAGTTTTAAGCCCCCAAGCGGATGGTTATACAACACCATACCTTAAGAGAGCATCAAATGGAGGGAAGATCACATTATACATTGCACCAATACAGGGAGAATTGGATCTAAGTCCTCTTGAAAAAAATGCAGCGGAATTTAGTAAAATGCCTAAAGCAACTTGCGAAATCTGCCAGGAAACCATGCCCTTACATCTTTTGCCTCTCCATGCAGTGAGTTGCGAAAGCAAAGAAATCGACGTGAGTAAATGTTGATCCTTTGGAAATCAATATGGTTCGTTCTTTGGTTTAAACCTTTTCGATGAAATAAAAAGTTACAGAGGGGTAATACTGTCATCTGTAATTCCGTTATAAGAAAATTATGGAAATACTAACATAATAAATCACAAAGTGCAGCCTACATAATATAAAGATAGGCACATCCTCTCTGTCCCTGGCTGGGCAGAGGCTGGCTCATTACGCTACAGGTCTTCCTTTGGAGTGCTCACAAAACATTTTGGCTCACTGCTGGTCTATTCTTGTGCTTTGAATTAAACTGCGCACACATCGCTGTTTCATAGTTTGATGATATCTGGTGATTTTGGGTCAGAGCTAGTGAGTCAGCTCATTGATCAAATTGATGATTTGCAACAGCAACAGTCCTCAGGCGGTGCTCCCTCCTTTTGTTGGAATTACTTGTTCTACATACTCCTTTTCACATTAATAGAGTCTCAAGGAGCATTCCCAAGGTGCTAAAGTACCCCCTAGCTCCTTCCCGTGATGGGGCACATCTTTTGTTGAATTGTATGAATGAAAAGGACTTTAGATTTTAAAAAGTCATTTGCATCAAATGTACACACAATTATTACTGACACTAAAGCAGTCAACTGATGTGACAAAGTTTGTATTGTATGAATATACAATTTCTATTATTTTGATAAAACATAATGATACATATTTTTGTTGCTTCTCTTTAGATTTTCACAATTATTTTTTAAATCTTTGCTTGTTTATGTTTGAAGTTTGAAGTTGAGTGTGTCGATGTTGATGAAAAACCCACTGCAAAAATCCTCACACCTCAAACAACATCCAAAGAAGTGAACTCCACAAACTCAACATCCAAAGTAAGTCAGATTGTTTTCTTATACATTTAAAAAGTAAATAAATACTATTTCATTTAAGTGGGAGCACTTGCTTAACAGTTGATGTCTCTTTATAGAAAGTGGCGTGCCCTATGTGTGACCAGCTATTCGATTTGGATAAAGTGGAGTTTCATGCAAGTTTTTGTGTTGAGAAGTAAGGTGTATTTTGTGTATATTCACTGTTATGGTTGTGTATTAACAATACAATTTTTTGCTGTACAATTTCTCAAATCTCTTGTAGCATCTGCGGTGATGATGACAATAAGGCACAAGGTTCGGATAAGATTGTTGCGTCAACCTCAAGCACTTCAGCAAACTGGAAAAATGTTAAAGATCCAAAAAGGGCCATTTCACTTTTTAATAAAGAACTACTGAAGAGTAAGAGCTCAAAGCCAGCAAATCACTTTACTTTCGACTTAAGAACTGGCCCAGAGGAACAGGATCGGTCCTATGTGAGCTTCTATAAAGGCAACGGTGTGGAGTGGGCATCTCCACTAATGTGTAACATTGCAGGTGTGTCAGATAAAAGTAAAATAGAATTTAGATTGTGTTTTTTTTTACTGTCATATTGCTCTGCTTATGTAGGTGATGCAGCAGTGGGACTGGGTGTCAATAGGCATGTTATGTCTACATTAATGCACAAACTGAGAAGTGGATTCCACATCAATGTTGGTACGCATGTTCTTTTTGGGTTATATGCAAAATAAATTGCTATTGTTTGTAAATGTATCATTTAATCTTCATTAGGACATGGTCCAGTTACAAAGATATTTGATGGCCAAAGCGACCATTTGGTTCCATCAAATTCGGCAATGATGCTCGAGGGTGAACTGTTTCTCATGGCGGGAAGAATGCTGGGCCATTGTTTCCTGTACGGAGGGCCTGGTTTCCCTGGTCTGAGTCCTGCTATAAAGCATGTACTGTCTGGTGGCTCCATTGAAACTGCCACTGTAGTAGTTGAGGACTGTCCAGACTTGGATCTGAGAGATACTATTGATCTAGTAAGAACCTATCTTTTGTGGTGTTACTTTTATGAAGTTTTGCATTTGTCTCATATTTACTTGTGTTGTCTCCAATGTGTAGCTGAAGAAAACTGACCTTAAAGAAGAGGAACGGAAAAGCCTGGTTAATCTCTGTCTTGCTTGGGATTTGCCTCTTCCCACTAAAGACAACATTAAATGGCTCCATGAGAAGCTCCTCCTTCATGCGGTAGTGTCACTGAAGTAGAAGTAGTAGTCACTGAAGCCTGACCTTTGTTCTGATGGTCAGGTCATATTTTATGATAAAGGCAAATTCAATGGTAAAATTAATTGACCAGGAAAGACGTACAGAATGTACAAAACACTCTAATGCCTGTTTGCTTTTTTCGATTTCATTTCGCATTATACTATTGCAAGCAACACCAAACATGCACCAAATTACCAAAAGGTTAGGAACCTCTGCTCTAAAACACAGCCCTTATATGTTGGTTAATTGGTTAAAACATTCAGTATGTTACATGTTTGAAATGTTTGTTAGCCACATAAAAATCCACAAGGTTAGAAACTCAACATGTGGCTATCCTGTCAATGTATGGATAGGAGTGAACAGTTTTCATCTGTGTAGCGGAATGGCAGTACATGAGCAGTTTGTCATTTCTGACAAACACATCACCAACATTAATCAATTAGCTATAAAATTACTACTGCGATACAAAATAAATGAACTCACACTATTACACTGAACTTACGAGCCCTCTAATCTTTTTTTAGGTTTTAGGTCGGGCATCCAAGCAAATAAAACAGATTCGAAAAGGGCTGAAAGAAACCGGCATCTGGCCTGTACTTTGTGAGAGAGATGATGTGGCGAAATTGTTTTTCCCATCAGAAGCTGATGCAGAGATCACAGCAGAGGTTTTTTTTTATAATTGTTTACTTTAATTGCAACTATTCATATATTTAAATCCATCTCCCTCTTTTTTTCTAGATGATACTTTCGCCGATTCAATGGCCAAGTCCAAGCATAGATGACTCGGATGACGAAGACGACTGCTCTGCTGATGAGATAAGTCGTACCTGTGACTATTTAAAGACTTACGTTAATCAAGGTATTTTTAATCAAGACCTCTGAATTAAGACCTCTGACCTTTCCATTTAATGCAACTTTTTTGTTCCAACAGCTTCTTCAGAAAAAAGGAAAAATCTTCTCAAGTTCTGGGTGGGCTGGGAAGTCCCTCAAACTCGGCTTACTGTGAAAGTCCAACAAGGCCAGTTTCCTAGATCCATGACGTGCATGGACACCATAAAGTTACCTTCACACTACAAAACCTACCAAGATTTTGAAGAAGACTTGGATGCGGTCATTGCAACCTGCGACACCGGCTTTGGATTACCTTGAGTATTAACTATTAACGTATATTGAGGGTTCTATGTTTTAAAGTTAGTTTTACATGTTTGACCAAAAAGCCAACTGTCAAATTCATCGATTCACATTGTTGTACAATCTAATGTTGGTCATTATCAAAGTCATTGTTGAACCTCATATCCCAATTATGCGTTTGCCTCAGAATAGCCAGATAGCCAAATAGTTCTGACAAGTCAAATACAAATAAAATGTTCCACTGGTTATATTTTTTGCATTTGTACCCATATCTTTGTGCCTAATACAGGAGTCAGCAACCTTCAAAATCTTTGAAACTTTGTTTATAGCATTGCAAGCAAGTCAACAAATTTGTCACAACATTTTGGCTTAAATGTAGAGATGGCCCGATTCTAGTTACATGGTTTATTTCCAATGGCAAATGTTACATTAGGGTCAGTCTCTCACATTTCACAGAAAAAAATAAAAGTTAACTTTTACACATGACTTTTCATACTTAAAGGGACTAGATGCAAGTTGGCCATTTTACACTCACTACTGCCACCTGAGGTCTAACGCATAAATGCAACTTCTATATTAAGCTTGTGCATGGCGGCACTTCGACCCGAAGTAACACCTTTGAGTGACAGTGCAGGATTTTAGAGGCAGTTGTGGTGAACAGGTCTGAGCTCCATTCTACACATTAGGAAATGGCTGGAACATGTAGGAGGAGGAAGAACACTTAATTTTAACATTTTTAAACTCCATATAGTCCCTTTAACACTGGAGAGATATCTTAAAAGAGATGGCCCAGAGGCTTAAAAAGCTGAAATTGGCCAGGGGTAGGCAACTTGTACACAAAATATATCAAGAACAGGGATACAGATTAAAAAAAAACGTGTACAAAACTGGTTCTCAAACTGAGGTATATAAAGCACCGGTGCTTCTTGGACTTCTATAGGATGTACTAGGGGTCATCTGAAATTTCAGACCTCATTTGAATAACCAATTTAATTTATGCTTTACTGAGTGGTTTCTTTTAATTTGTCATTTTTAGGCTTTCTTCAGTTATGATCTAGTGTTTTTTTTATCTAGTCCAGGTTGTATTCGGAAGGTTGAACTTTTGAGGTGGTACATCAAAAGTTTGAGAACCAGTAGCCTACAAGGTACAGTAAATATGCATACATTATAACTAATCTGCAATATATATCTTATGTTGCACTAACAATGTGCTCCACATATTCAACAGTGGCTAGGTAAAGGTCAGTTCCATAACTATCTGAAGGAGTGAGAGGGTCTAGTGTCTGTTTGAGTAGGTCCATTTCCTGTTCAGTGAGGGGATTCAGGAGAATGGGAACTTGTACTCCAGAGTCTGAGGTACTAAAAAATCCACTTGACTCCCACTCTATCTCCGGTATATGCAAGTCCTACATAATAGATAAAAGTTACATAAAATTATCTGCCATTCAATGTGTAAACATTGATACATACATCTGACATTGGAGGCTCTGGAACAGGACACTGCATTTCTCCCATCTGCCACAGTTGATTGGGTGACAGGTTTTGCTCAGTTCTCATTGGGTGGTTGTCCCATCCCTCACGAAACACATCAAGAGACCTTTGCAGTCGTGGCAGAAAAATATAATGGCAACAGAAGAGGTGAATCTGGTTGGAAATGTCAAGATGTCCCCAATCTTCCAATGCATGAAGAACGTTGTAGTAGACATTTGTCACTGCCATGTCCACAATCTCTCGATTCTATATAAAAAAATAAGAAAAAGGAAAGTAATAGGCAGTTGGTCTTAATACAATAAGGTCATTGAAAAACAATATAAATGTGTCCCACAAACTGTTCATTTACAGAATGTTGTTTTGACACTGTTTTGGACTGGGGGCTCAGCCTGAATACAACCGCTGGAGGAAAAATGGTTTGGAACCACTGGTCTAAAACATACTTTATTACCATCATTTACACTATATAACATCAACATAAGTACAAATCCAAATAAAATGACTTTCCGAATCAAAACTTGGTCAGTAAAGCTGAGAATGTTTAACAAATGTATTAGGCAATGTCAGCGAGGAAATTATTTGTTGGATATATATACATTTTGCTTTGCTTTGAAAAAACACCTCTCAAAAAAATATCACTTCCCTGTTCTATACTACACATTTGTTTATTAAGATGTGTGTAAACTACACCAACAAGATATAGAATGTATTGATTATAAACTAATTTGTTATCAACACTGCACACAGCTAAACACTAAAACAAAAATAATATATTGATAGACCCCGGAGGCCAATAGAGATAAATATAGCGTCCAAAAAAGTTTTGTTTTTACCTTTGATTGTGCACACTCTTGCCTGAAATAAAACTGCCAACTCCGGTCCCACGAGCTGAAAACATGAGACGAGCGACTGCAACATTCTCCACACCTTGATCCGCTCGAACTCTGAGTCCAAAAACATGCAATTTATTTTTTTAATCATCCCTAATATTCTAGTTTGTAAATAACATCTCACTCACAAAATCATATTATCAATGTGCCTATTCAAAGTGAAAAAAAAAAAATATATATATATATATATATATATAGCAAAATACCTTAGTGGGAAGCCAAAGTTGTCCACTGACTCCTGGAAAAATGCCAGTGTTGTTTCTGAGCGATTGTTATTGGCAACTCCAAGATACATGATCTGAAACATATTGTTTAAGTATGTAAATTTCAATTTTTTACGGCAACTACTTTATGCATTTAATGTAATGTCAATAAGGGCTGTTTCTCAATTACTGTAGGGGCAGACTATGAACACACTCACTACATGATATATCGATTTAATTGTTTTTGCTATGGTTTACTTGCCCTCGTTTTTAATATTTAAGATTTGTTAATGCATTATGGGCCAAACCTACAAAAAATACATTTTTTGACTGCAAAATCTACATAATGGATAGAGCCAGGTCAAAACGTACGAGTTCAGCTAGTTCCAAAGATTGCATTTGGATAGAAATGTGAAGATCTTAAATGTAAATAATCCGTCAATGTTTCTTTTTTTAAATCATTTTTGAGTCCATTTTTGGTTACAAAGCTCAATAAATGAGTCTAATAAATCAAATAAATTATGAGAATGTAGTTTCCACTTTAGATGCAGATATCCTCAGAGTGTAGGGCTGGACAATATTTTAAAAAATCCTCAGCTCAAACAAAATGAAATGCTTTCCAGCAGTTTACTTTAACTAACTAACAAAAGGGAGTCTATCATTGTTTCATCCAAAATCTTGGTTCCGTTTCTGCCAAAGACATGGCTGTAAACCTGACTATTATGAAGTCCAACGTAGAGATTGCAATTTCAATTACATTTCAATTAATTGCCCAGCCCTTTGAGTTTGTTTCAATTGCTCAGATAAATTTGTGGAGCAAAACTTTTTCTTTTTTTCAGTGAAATAAGAAAACAGTTCATGTGTATGTAAATTATGCCCTTTCTTTGAGTCCAGGTGAAAGCACATATAAACCTGCACCATTTTCCCTTAAGGCTCACACAAAGCACACCTTTCTTGAATACCCATCGATGCCCCCAAAGATGACCATATTGTATCTGTAAAAGACAAAAACCACAAATGTCATGCCTCGAAATGTACATTTAAAAATATTCATTGATCCCACCTGATCAGTTTATGGTTTGTGTCAATGTGGACAAGGCTTTTGGGACACGGGACAGAGTAAGCGCGTCTAACAGTGCACCTCAATGAAGAGAGTCTCTGCATAACTCCAAGCGTGTCTACTCTGTGGAGAGAAGCACGGACACGTTCCCACTGAACGAGGTGTCCCCTAGATTTAAGGGCACCTTTCACTAACCTGTACCCGCTGTCTGGCATCGTTTTTTTTATATCTGCCACCAAGCTGTCTAACTCCTGGTCCGATATTGTACTGTACAGGGCAGTAACAGACAAGTGGTTTTCGGCCATTCTGCGGTGGATTGTTGATCTCGACACCCCTAACAGACTTGCAATGGCTGTGCTCGATAATGGAATGTCGAGCAAATACTTTAAATATTCAGGATCAATGTCCAATTTGGGCCGGCCTCTTCCAACAGCTTCAAACTGGACTACAAAGATTTGTTCAGCATCTCTTGCTTCTCGCACCAATCTGCACAGTTCGGCAAGTGTGTTCACAATACTGTTGTCAACGTCAAAAGCGTCGGACATTGCACTCAGGAGAACAAGGTCCTGTGTGCAGATGAAATCCAGCCGGTCCAAATCCAACGGTCTGTGGTCCATCACATTCTGGAGCCGAGTCAAAAGCCTTTCCAGGATGAAATTTTGAGGACTCTATGAAAAATAATAGAAAAAACATACAACCAATTAGCTAACATGTTCATAATGTCTTACTTTGCGTACATCCCCCCAAAAAATGTAATTGTGCTTTAGGAAGTTTTGTGCATGTGTGGATCCTTCAGTAATCATGCGTCTTAATTTTACTGATATAGAGGTTGTGCATGTGATGTCATAAAAAAATTAAACACATGACAATTTTATCACAGTAAAAGGACCAAATAGTCAGTCACGTTTCTCTATGCTGATTTTCACCAGATGTAAATAACAGTGGGCAAACAGCAGGTTTATTCAGTCGTGCAGTGGAAGGGAAGAAATGCTGTTTGCAGACATTGTTTTGGCCCACCATAGAACTATTATTTATTTAGTACATTCATGTTGCCAACTAAAGCCTCAGCCGTGACAACATTGCTATCACTTCTTTGTTATTCATTGATTTCCCTCTCAAATTGCATTGTTGAAGGTTATATTTGCGTTTCGATTTCAAACATGTATGCTTCTAACCTGGAGGGCGGGCCTGCTCAAAGGGGCGCCAGGAATTGCAATATCTTGGCTTGGGGTGTGTTTGGCTGCAGGTGAATATGAACATTATATTGGTCAAGAAGTAAACACGTCGCAACTGTAGAGGTTGCCAATATTAGTCCATCAACACACACACAATTGATATAGCATAGGATCAATCGAGTCTTTTGATAGGCTAACAGGCTAATACAACGACCTCCACAATGGCGACGTGTTTTCTTTTTGACATTGGATTGGAATTAACTTAACTATGAAAGCTCGACTCTGCACACCACACTCAACTAATCAAAACCAAACTACTTTTTAGGGACACTTGTTAATGTAGGCTAAACCTGAACTTAACCTAAACCGATGACATAATAGTCACAAACACTTTTTTTTTTTTTTTCAAATTAAACCAACTAGCTGAACTATCATTAATCCTCGATAACTTTACTTACTGTGTCCGTGTGTGAAGCGAGCGAAGAAGCCATGGTAGTCGCGGGATGCACGTCTTCAAAGTAGTAGCATGGGGCGAGTCTGTTTTCAGTCTTTGAACTTTGAACGCGTGTGTTATTCTTCTTCTTTCAGGGTAATGGCGGGCTGCTAGCTAAACTAAAGCGCACGCCGCCACCTACCGTATCGGGTGTGTTACTCTATGCCTTTAACAATATATATTCTGGATATCAATCCAGATTCACCTAAAAAAGACAACAAAGCCACAGTTTTTGGATTCCCTCCCCTCCTGCAACGCATGTGATGGAAAGCAAGAGCCATCCATAGACATACCACCAATCACCTACTACGATCCATTGCGCAGATTTCCAAGCTAACTGCTGCCATCTGCTGGCCACTTAGTGACCCGATCTCTGTCACAATAAATAAACTTAATGTACATATATTTTTAATCAAACCAACATACATATGTATATATACATACATTTGAGTCGCCTTGAGCTATTACATTTCAAGCTTCAATCTGAATGTACGATTATTATGGTTTTAGTGACATCAACCAGCCTGGCAGTCAAAACTGTGGGCGGCAAAAATTTACGCACACATCTCGGACATGGCAGGACTGTGTCAAAAAGATTTGTGCGTAAAACAGAGACTCGTGCGTAAAAAAAAGAGACTCGTGCGTAAAAAAAAGAGACTCGTGCGTAAAAAAGAGACTTTTGTGTAAAAGAGAAACTTGTGCATAGGACCTTTTTTTTAATTTTTTTTTCAGGGTTAGTTTTTTTCACAACTTGGACAATTTACAGACACATTGTTTGTTCATTTATGGTTGCAAAAAAAAATTACGCACGCATTTGATTACGCACACACACATTTTATTACGCACACACGCATTTTATTACACACACACACATCTGATTACACACGCATGCATTTTATTACGCACGCACGCATTTTATTACGCACGCATCTTATTACACACGCACAAATCGGATTACACACGCACACATCTGATTACACACGCATGCATTTTATTACGCACACACACAGCCTAGGTTACGCTTGTAACTTCGACAAGGCAGGACAGTGTCAAAAGTGTTGTGTGTAAAAGAGAGACTTGTGCGTAGGACTTTGACATTTTCCGTTGATCTTGTTTTACAACATGGAAATTTACGCACACATTGTTTTATTACACATGCAAATATAATTTTACGCACGCAAAAAAAAAATACGCACGCACACATCTGATTACGCACGCACACATCCGTTTACACACGCACACATCCGTTTACACACGCACGCATCTGGTTACGCACAGACGCATCTGGTTACACACGCACGCATCTGGTTACACACGCACAAATCTGATTACACACAGACAAATGTTTTTGACACAATATGGTCTCCATACAAATTCAAAAATCAAATGCAGTACAGGCATTTCACCTGTAGAGGCGCCACTCTGACATTTTTAGGCAGGAAGTTTATCTATTTACTTACTTGCACTAAATTGCAAAAAATATGCCCAGGATGTGTAGACAAGACTATTGGACACTCATTTATACAGTTTATCAGAAAAAAAAGTGGATTTGAGGGTAAGTTTTCCTTTAACTTCTTAACCCCAAGCAAATTTTCTCCAGTTCAGCTTTACCCAAATCTTTTCGTCACTTTATTCTCACTTTTTTGTCATTTTTTCTCACTTTTTGTAATTTTTTAAAATCACTTTTTAGTTACATTTTTGTCAGATTTTTGTCATTTTTTTGGTCACTTGTTGTCAGATTTTCGTTGCTTTTTGTTGCGTTTTTGTGACTTCTTCATTCTCGTTTTCATCTCATTTTACTTCGCCATTTTGACACTTTTTTCAACAAGCTTTTGAGATTTGGTTTGGTTCAGGTGGGGGCTAAGAGGTTAAAGCCTGGTTACTAATTTTCCGAAACTTTCTACAGCTCGATATTCCAATATATATTTTCGTAGGAAACATTGTAGAAATCTTGTAAACTAATGAGGGCCGCATTATGATTGACAGGCCGTTAGCATCAGAGCTAATGGCGCGGTGAAGATCCCGCCCTTATGCCCTTTTAAGGAATATGCCCCGTCACAGCTGGGTAGGAGGAGTCTGTAAATCCACCATAGATTCAAAACAAACATAGTTATTATGGAAAACAGGGAGGAGTGAGGAGGAGCTGTCTATTATTTTTCACGGTCTATGATGCAATAAAAGAGGAACACAAAAAGTGACTAAAACTAGATAAAAACAGAGGAAACCGCAACAAAATCATGACAAAAAAGCACTTAAAAAGAGACACCATTATGTATAACTCTACTGTTTCCAGAAAAGGGGAGTTTAAAGCTGCTGTAGCAAAGACAGAGACAATATCACACGGCTAAAGCCCTGAAAAAGGACCTTTATTGAATGGTTAAGAGTTAAAAGTTTCTTGGTGGAGTTTCAGTTTCCTAATCTAACCACATGTGAGCGCCGGGACCAGACCTGCTTTTCCGCATCGACTCAATCATCTGTTACTCGTTATTTTCCCCAACTTTAGTTTATCTTTGATGCAAGGCCACTGTGAGAGGAAGGTTCTTTTTGTTTTCTTTCCGTCCAATAGCCGGTGAGAGCGATTTGCACGTGTAAACCTCTGGCGACCGCAGACCCAGCTCCAGATCTCGAGGCCGGAGGGTTTTATCAGAGGCGGTCGAAGCACCTGATTACTTGAGGAAACATACAGATACTACAATGTATTTAAAGTCCAATTTGGTGAAATAAGCAAGACGTACATTTGCCCATGTGTTTTGTTCATTTTAAAGGCCTTGTAATGCCCACCCCAGAGCAGCAGGTGGCGCTGTGCACGTGCGTTTCCATCAGAGTGTGGGCGGCGGTTTCCTTAATGGAACAATTGCAGCATTTCCCCTGCAGAGGGCAGACTGTGCGACCACGAAACGTTAGGAAACATGTCCTCATCTTGAACACTGGTTTGCCGCAGGGTTGTGTCCTCGGCCCTGTTTTATACTCACTCTCTTTACTCAAGGTTTGTTCACATCGTGTTGTCCAATTTTTCTGTTTTTGAAGCCACTGATTTGAAATGATTTGTATTTTGAACTTCGTAAACTGCCTGACCAAATAAAGAGATCAGCTGACGACCTGAACATCCTGGTTATTCCACACATTTGGGCAATTCATCAACATTAAATCAAAATAACAATCTCAATAATCGCCGTGGGACTTTTTAATCCTCAGGTTTAGCCTTTTTCTGTATTTCTTTGGCAGAAACGGCGCCTAATTTGGGAATTTGGATGAGGCAATGGAACATTTTTTATGTGTTTAATGAAACTGGAGGAGCACATTTTGTTTTTGAGCTTTGAGGTTTGTATAAAGATGTGTCTACATTCATAAATCAGCCTATGAAATCCAACTGATCAATATGAGATCAATAGGAGAAAAAGAATCATGATTTATTGCCTGTTGTCCAGCTCTACCATCCATGGATTTCTTCCATCAGAACTTTAGCTCCGAAATCTTTGGATTTTTCTATCAACGTGTCAAAATGCTTAAATAAACTTGATATTTGTGCATTATTTTTTGTTCAATAAACAATTGGTTACCCATTAATTAAGTTTTTGAACTGTAAAACATACATTTGAGTGATGTCACACTTCAGACCCGTACCCGTCGTGTGAGGACGATTTCGTCAGGTCAAACCATTAAACAACTTTCCTACATTCAGCTTAATGCTCTTAATAAACGGTGGGACAAACTGAAATGATTTTGTCAGTGACCGATCCTGTACGAGGAGTGGGCGGAGCCTGTGTTTGACACAGAGCTGCTTTAAACAGAACAGGCCTAAATTACAGACTTTTAAAACAAAATAATATTATAATACTGCACACACTTGGTGAATATACGCAAGATGGAAACACACATGGAATCAGTCTATTCCATTTCCAAAAGCTCTACTTTAAATCACAACCACAAACTCAAACACTGTCCTCTTAACACATGGAGAAAAACTCATTTTTGCAGGTTTTTTAAATTACGTAACTAGACACTCTAATACAACTTGTGTGATTTTGGCAGCTCTGTGATGAACAGAAGTGAAACGTTAGGAAACATGCCCTCATCTTGAACACTGGTTTGCCGCAGGGTTGTGTCCTCGGCCCTGTCTTATACTCACTCTCTTCACTCACGTCTAAACCAAACTTCAATCGAAGGTTTGTTCACATCGTGTTGTCCAATTTTTTTAACTAGACACTCTAGTACAACTTATGTGTGATTTTGGCAACTTTGTGATGAACAGAAGTGAAATAAATGACGATCAAAGACTTGTGAAAAGTCACATCTGGACATTTATATATATTATTGCATTTCTTTTCTTCTTTTTTAGTCCGTGGGCGCGCGGTATTGCGTAGTGAACAGCTGTAAAGACAACACTTCTCTCTCGCTCTCTGGAGCGTTTGTCAAAGCAGAGCAGCTTCACATGGAAAGATCAAAACAGTTGAGATTTTAACATTTCTCTGAGTTTTTAAATGGTTAAAATCGGTCCAAGGACGACTGAAAAACATCCTGTTAAAGTCTTCAATCCATGTTGACCTTGAAAATTGAAAATGAGATATTTAGGCATTTCCCTCTTCCCAGAACATTAGTGTCTGTCCAGAGAGGATGAGAGAGGAGAGTGTTTCATAAAACACACAATATCTCTGAAAGAAAAAAAAATGTAATTTTGATCAAAACTTGCCTCTGTTTAGCTTAGATTTCTCAGGAACCGAGACTCGTAGAATTAAACTGTTTTCCCCTACGGAGAGCTTAGAGTCTCACCTTTCAAACGAGCCATAGCATGTGTCCATAGATATAACATAGAATACGCTGTGGTGCTACAAATATCATGAAAACTGGTCTGGATTGTTGGCACTCAACAGATAAATCCCAAAAACAGTGCGGCCTCAATGTGTTAAAACCCTGGTAATTTCTTGGAGACTCTCCTGTGATAGATATTTCAGTGTGTAACTATCAAATCAGATGTTTCTTTACATCTGTCTGTAAAGAAACAGCCTTCAGTTGTGTTCATTTCCTCTTCATTTCCATTAATTCCCATCGCAGCCCCTTTCAGGAGGCTGAACCCCGCTGAGAATCTTTGGGATGTGCTGGAGAATCAATACAAGATGTTGGTTAAATTTACACAGGAGCTTTCAACGCTGCAGAAGCTTTTTGAAACAGAGAGTTGTAATCCAAGCTAAAGTGTAAATCTGTGTGGATACTAATGAAACGTATCCCCTTATATGTTGCAGTGACCAAAAACAAGCCGGAGAAGCTGAAGAAGAACCCACTGAAGAGTCCGAACAGTGTTTCAGACGGAGACGCCCGGATGCAGTCAGCAACTGAAGGTGAGATTATTCACTTTACTCTATGTTCTGGAGAGCTGGCGTACCATCACGGGGCCGCCACGTGTCACTGCAGATTGAGAAGCGCTGTGTGAACGGCTCCAGCTGCGTTGTGGATTTGTCGCTGATGTGACTTGGCTCTCGCTGCTTCCTTTAGTTTTAATGGACACCAGTGACTCTGTGGACTCTTCACGTCTGACTGAAATACCCACCGCCCGAGCTCGTCTTCCTGTCGTGAAAACGCCCCGTGCAGCTCACGATGTTGGCAGCACAAACAGTCACAGGAAGATCTTTCCGAAAACGCAGAATTGGCTCGGAATTCACTTTGTTTCGAGGCAATATGATGATAGAAATCAAATTGTGATGTGATATCCCTGTGATATTTGATTATAGCGTCAATACTTTATTCTCTCTGGGCACAAATACAGACACTCTCCCTGTTCCTCCCTGTGGCCTCAGTCACGCTCTGAGTAAGTGACTGGCCGATTTAACCGATCACATGGAGAAGTGTGGCCTCTCAGTTGAAGAAGACAGCTTTACATGAACTGCCTGACCTTCCAGAAGTCTCCGAGAAGTCTCCAGGAGGTCTCGGTGAAAACGAAATGGTTCAATTTCTTCATCACCTGTGACTTGAAACAGCCCGAACCTGCTCGTTTTCACTGAGAACATCTGGAGACTCGCCTTATCTCCAGGGGACGTTTCGGAGACATCGAGTCTCCGACTAGTGTCTGGGCTGGTGAGAAAGGCCTTTAAAGGAACAGGCCACGTTTTTCCCCCTACTGAGAAATGATCTTACCTGAGCTTAGGCGAGTTGATGCGTACCTGTCTGGTCTTTACGTGTGCGCCCAATCATGCAAAAAGACTGAAGGTGTTGTTAGCATTTAGCATTTAGCCACTCCTCCTCTATGGGGCCAAATGGGGGTGAAGTTAGAAGCAACCAAGTTTTTCCATGTTTTCCTATATAAATATGGTTAAACAAGTTTTTACAAGATCCGAGTCTAGTTTCACAAAGTTTAACATGTCAATTTTCTAAGCGGATAAAAAGGGAACTATATTGTGAGGCGTAATAACACCTCAGGAGTTCTTCGACATCCGTGCAGTAAAGTATGGTTTGGTCCCATAGAGGAGTTAAGGAAAGGCTAAACATCTTACAGGTACGCATCAACTCGTCTAAGCTCAGGTAAGAACATATCTCACTGTGGAACGATTCAGTGTCACAATCATTTTCCACCTAGACTCAAGCTGGACGTGGCCAATCCGTCTCACGCTCCCTGAACCACTCGTTCACAATGTGAGCTCGATGAATCCTCGCAGAGGTGGGAGACTCGGGTCACATGACTTGACTCGAGTCAGACTCGAGTCGCAATTTTCGGGACTTGAGACTTATTTGACCAAAGCTCCAGAAAGACTTGACTTGGGACTTGCTGTTTGTGACTTGAGACGACAGAAATCTTGGGGCTTTTTCGGTTTTTAAGATGTTCTCACGAAAGTTACAGAATTTAGAGGTTATTTTCCACAGCCACACAGAGCCCAGTGACAGCAGGACTGAAGGCCATACAGCAGGGGTGAATCCGAGTATACAGGGGCTGGGGCATTACAGAGGAACCACTGACAGATAAACTGACAGAAACTAACATAAATAAAAATATTATTTTAGATTTATATTTCAGACCGCATGGAAAAGCAACTCATGTTTAACCTCTTAACTCCCACCTGAACCGAGAGGATCTTTTTCCTCACGTCATCAGATTGTTTTTCCATCATTTTTTTGTTGGGTATTCAACTCATTTTTGTAACTTTTTTGTCAATTTTTTGTCAATTTTTTGTCAATTTTTTGTCACATTTTGAACAGTTTTTTGTCAAATTTTGTCAATTTTTTGTCATTTTTTCGTAACTTTTTTTATCACATTTTTGTAATAATTTTTTTGTCACATTTGTCAGTTTTTTGTAATTTTTTTGACACATTTTTTGTCATTTTTTTCATAAATTTTTTCGTCACTTTTTTGTCAATGTTTTCTCACTTTTTTTGTCACATTTCCATCATTGTTTTGTCTCAGTTTTGTTGCTATTTTCACAGCTTTTTTTCCAGAAGCTTTTGGACTGGGGTAAAGCCAAACTGGAGAAAATGTGCTCGGTTCAGGTGGGAGTTAAGGGGTTAAAGGACTTTGTTTCCATTTTTTTATTCAAGTAGCCCCACCTTCCTTAAAATGCTGTCCCAGTAATTTTGTACATAGATTGCTAAAATTGCTAAATCATGTATTAAACACATTTTGAAAAGAAGAATTAGGCTCAACACTGATGTTTGTGACTTGAGGTGACTTGCCGGCTAAAGAACGACTTGACTTGACAAAAGCGATGACTCGACTTGACTTGACCCCATGACCCCATGACCAATTGACTTGGACTTACTTGGGAGTTTGTCCTTCACGACTTGGACTTGACTCGAGACTTGCATTTAGAGACTTACTTCCACCTCTGAATCCTTGTCATCTTGGAATATCAAGGAAGAAAAAGAATAACCTGGTCATTCAGGATGTTCAGGTTGTCAGATCTCAAACTTTGGGCACATAATGTTGATGAACCTCGACCCGACCAACTGCAGCAGCTCCAGATCATCCAGCAAACATTCAAACAGAGGCATGAGGGGAGATTATTCAAAATAGATAGTGGACATTCCAAGCAAAGCTGCAGCTGAAAGTATTTTATGCAGTAAACATAATCAATAGCATTATTTTCCAAGAGTCAAGGCCGTAGAGATCTAATTACTGCTTCGTGCAGTGCGGGTAAACCTGCCAGTAGCACGAATAAACCATAAAACAAGTTCACCCTGAGACAAAGAGCGCCCCTGTCCGGAAACTCGAACTTCCTCGCGGTGAAAAGGTCTCAGGGAGAGCGAGATCCAGCCAGCTGTGAATTTATGTGGATGGCGGAGCGACCCGCTGAGCCGGGCGCCGCCGCCGCCAAACTCACTTCACTTTTATGGACGTTAACGGCAGAAAGCTGGACAGTCGCACAGTCGGAAAACGGGAAGAGAAGAGAATGGCACCGGCCAGAAACAAAATACTAATTATGAAACTTCTCATGATTTCAAATGAGCAACAGGAGAGCAATCTGTTCAGGTTCAACTCAGGATAAACGACTATTACACTGCAGAAGTATTTAACAGTATTTGAGTCAGTAGGATTATCGGCCAATGGAGTGAATCTTGTACCTAAAAGAAGATAAAACCCCATCCATCCATTTTCTTCCGCTTTATCCGGGGCCGGGTCGCGGGGGCAGCAGTCTGAGCAGAGATGCCCAGACCTCCCGGTCCACACACACCTCCTCCAGCTGTTCTGACCCCGAGGCGACACCAGGCCAGCTCGGAGACATAGTCCCACCACCGTGTCCTGGGTCTTCCACGAGGCCTTGTCCCACTAGGACATGCCTGGAAAACCTCCCGCGGGAGGCGACCAGGAGGCATCCGGAACAGATGCCCGAGCCACCTCAGCTGCTCCTTTCGACGTGAAGGAGCAGCGACTCTACTCCGAGATCCTCCCGGGTAACTGAGCTCCTCACCCGATCTCGCAGGGTGCGCCTAGACACCCTGCGAAGGAAACTCATTTCGGCCGCTTGTATTCGCGATCTCGTCCTTTCGGTCATGACCCAAATCTCATGACCATAGGTGAGGGCGGGAACGTAGATCGATCGGTAAATCGAGAGCTTTGCCCCGACTCAGGGGGGCTTCCAAATAATGATCAGGGAAAATGTTTGGACATTTCTTTCCAAAACTGTGTCTCACCCATTGATTTGACCCTAATCCTAACCCTGCTCCAACACAAATGATTACATGACAATCTAGAATGACGTTTTTTGGCGTTTAGAAACTTTTAGATCAGACCCAAAAAAGTAAGTCTCTAGCCCATTCTTTTGCAGTGATGATTTTTTAAAGAGGGGGTATTATGCTTTTTTCAATCACATAGCACCAGTCTATATCACACTACAATGATGACAAACCTTCTGTTGGTCTGTAAATGCAGTAAATTAGAATAACTGCCTTGTATAAAATGTCTCTCTCAAAATGGCTGTAGTGAATGTCTTGAAATAGGCCTCTGTCTCTTTAAGTACCTCTGACTCTTTCCGACACGCCCCCTCCACACGCTGTCTGTGGCATCAGTGGGGAGGGGGTTCTGCTGAGGAGCAGTGGTTGGTTACTCGGCTGGTGACGAAAGCTCGGAGGCGTCTCCAGGAGGTGGGGGCGTTCCTAGGAGGACTCAGGCAAACCTGTCCCTAAAATGGCCGCCATCAGAGTTTTTACAGATTACTCAAAGATACGTGAATGTGCCAAGGCAACACTTCAGGCATGTTTTCAATGAGGGAATGACATAATTACATGATGTAAAGCTTGAAAATGTCGATTTTGCACAATACCCCCCCTTTAAAGAACGCTCTCTCCAGCCACTTGGGGGCCGCTTGAATACAAATAAAAGGAAAGAATTCCACAGGTGTCCAGCAGAGGGCACTGACAGTGAGAGATCAGGATACAAACAACACATTGGCCACAGTCCTGTCAGGCTCATGATTTTTCATTTATTGAAAAAAGTTTCCTCAATAGTATTTTCCCAACAAAACAAGCACGTCCTTGGCTTGATATGGCTAAATATTTTCAGAAAATAATAGTCCTACTACATACAAGTATCAGATATTCAAAATACACAGTTTAGTGTAATGTACAATAGGATAAAGTTGCAGAATAAGTTATTGTTGGTGCGGCTCAGGCTTCTCGTGTGGCCTCTTATGAAAATGAACTACCCCTGATTTAGAACTAGATTTACAGTGCAGAGCTTCTACTTCCCGCCTCAGACACTTCCCTGTGCGTGTTTTATTTAAAAAAAGCTGAGGCTCCTGTAGATACTGGATTATTAAAACAAACAGGCGTTCCATGAGGACTCCAGCTGCATCAGTCGCTCAGATGTTTAACCAGCTCAATAAACTCTGACTGCGGTAAATGGTTCAACTCATACAGAGCTTTTCTACCTTCACACGAGGAGCCAGATTCAAGTGAGAGAAGAGACGTCAGAATAGTTTAGGAGCGTTTATGTTTACTCACTGTGTGCTGTGAACATGTTTGGGTGTAAAGTTTCTGTGGACAGTGGATGTTTTCGTTTCATCTGCAGGACACATGTGGAACGTCACTCTCACGCCCCCCCTGACCTGCAGCCTCTACAAAGCAACAAGTCAGGAATCCACTGATCCAAACCAACTACAGAGATACGTGTCCTTTCTGAGGGAGAGGAGTAGAAGCTGTAGGTTTCCCCTGACATTATAAACATGTACAATAGGGTCTCCTCTGGGGCCAGGTCTGAAATCTGAAAGAAGCGAACTGCTGCTGCTTCTTCGCACGTGTTTGTGTTTACATTTTCTGTGGCGATGTTCTGGCTCCCGGAGGCCGACCAGAGGCTCATTTGAAAACTTGAAATCTCTAGTTTCCAAAACAAAAGACCTGTGCCTAGGCGGCCACCTGGGTCGCCTATGCCTTGGGCCGGCCCTCTAGTGATGCAATGTGGGAATGCAACAATTGACTCTTTGCATAACTTCAAAAACAAAACAACGCTGCCCAAGAAGTGACTTCCTGTTTCGATCCAGCTCGCCAAAATAAAAGCACAGCTCGTCTCAATGATGAGTTCAGCAGGTGCAACATTACAAGAATATAACTAAATACACCCATTTGAAGTGTTTTGTCTGTTGATATTTAGGCAGAAAGAAAGTTGAACTACTGAATTAGATGGTGCTTTTATTTTGGCGTGCTGGATCGAAACAGGAAGTCACTTCTTGGGCGGCGTTGTTATGATTTGAAGTCATGCACAGAGTCAATTCCAGTCCAGCAAAATGGAGCAGCCGACGGCAGCTTTGAGGTCAAACAATTCGGTAACACTTTACATTACGGGCCGGTAAGTCCTTGGTACTTATAGTGGTAATGACAGTGGTAATTCTAGGTACTTATTGTGGTTCTTACAGTGGTACTTACAGTGGTACTTATGGTGGCATTTACACTGGTAATTCTAGGTACTTATTGTGGTACTTAAAGGATACTATAGTGAGAATTACAAGTAATGTACTTCTAGATACAGTGGTAACTCTTAGTAATGAAGGTTGTACTTCTTGTTTTCCCTAATGCTGTGTTATGTTGTTTTATAGTCACACAATCCTAGAAATTACTTCTGTATGTAGAAGTACCTCATTTACTACCTATGAATTGCTGCTGTAGTATCCTTGAATTACCAATAAGTACCATAGATGTATCACTGAAACTACTAGAAACTATCATTTAAAGTATCAAAGCACATAGAAGTATGACCTTCATTACTAAGAGTTACCACTGTATCACTTAGTAATGAGAGATACATTAACCCTAACCCCTAACGACTAGTAATTATGACTTTTAGTACCACAATAATAACCTAGTAATTATCCTGTAATTACCACTGTAAGTACCACTGTCATTACTAGTAAGTACCACTATAAGTACCACGGACTTACCGGCCCGTAATGTAAAGTGTTACCATAAATTCCTTTTTTGCAGTATCCTACTTCTCCTATGCTACAACAACTATGACTACTACAAGTACTACAAATATTTGACCAATATTTAACCAGGAAAGTCACATTGCAGAATTGGCTCCAGAGGAGGTGGCCCTATATCAGGGGTACAAATCCAGCCCTCCAGTACTGAACCTCTGGCCCTCAAGATGAACATGTATATAAATGTAGTATTATTGTAGTATTCCTTGCATTTCCTGGCAGAATATCCTACTTGGTCGTATATGATGGTTCTTTACTTTGGGCTACACTGATGAGGTTCGTCCCTTGGAGTGTTGACAATGATAAAATCGTCCCTTGCCTATACCCCTGCCCTATATGTTTTAATGTAAACCTATAGCTTCTACCCCACCCCTCAGAAAGGACACGTATCTCTGTAGTTTTGTAATTACGGCTGGTTTGGATCAGTGGATTCCTGACTCATGTTGTTGCTTTGTAGAGGCTGCAGGTCAGGGGGGCGTGAGAGTGACGTTCCACATGTGCCCTGCAGATGAATCCATGGAAAACATCCACTGTCCAGAGAAACTTTACACCCAAACATGTTCACAGCAGCACACTTGTATTTGCAGACTTTAAACCTCAAACTCATCTATATTTAGAAAAACACCGCCTTTTGGATACATGGTATTTAACATTGCATAGACACATCCAACTACAACCAGAGATCTCAAAACATAGAAGGCCAAGTCAAATATGGAACATCTAAAGTTGGTGATAGCGCTATTCCCAAACATATCCTTGACATTGTACATACTTTTATATTGATGCACATCTCACAGGTATCATTTCGCACCATATTGAAGCAAAATATCAGGCATTATTTTGCACCAAGCCTTACATAAAACAAGGTATTGGGCAGCGGACAAAAAATAAAACAAACTCAAAAGATCCCCAGGGGTTCGTCTTCATCGGTTAACTGTGACTGTATAAGCAATCCACAGTACTATATACGGTACTATTGGTTAAAGGGTTATAGTAATATCTTTTGATGTGTCATAAACTCATTATTCCTCATTATCTCCACTAACAGGAAATAACAGGACAAGATGGCAGCTATTACTCCATAAACTCCTAGCATCACAGCCAAACTCAATTTTTTTTTACACAATCCTCGTCTTCATATCGATTCCAACACTGTCACCATAAAGAAGCGCTCTTGGAAGTTGCGAGTTCGCAGCGTGTCTGTTTTTAAGTGCTCACACAAGTTCCCTTTGTCTAAAACCTGGCTCGGCTTCCACTATTCTTCCATCGAAGACGCAGTCAGTAAATCTGGGGTGATGGTTCAAATCCCAGAGGCCCAAAGGCTCTCGAGTCCCAGACTTTCACCCAAACCACAACAAGAGACTTCGGAGACACTGAAGCTGCAGTGATGATCTTTCACAAATGAGATCCAGTACACTGTAGCTTTGTGTGATGTGGATAGTGATGTTAGGACATGTCCCTTTAATAAATAATGGATGTCTTTTCAGGCTAGATCAGGATTCTCCAACACATTTGCATCAGGAACAAGCTCATCATTAGCCTGGGAGGAATGTGGGGGTCATGCATAATTCATGGTTGACTTACTCCAGGTGGAAGAAAATCGCACACATGAAGCGACAAACTCCATAATTCCTACAAATTTAGACAAAACGATCTTAAGATGAATTATTATATAAGTTAGAAACCAAACCGTCAAGATTTGAGTGAGATAAGAGTATTTGTGTTGGTGCTGATCACTCATGTACTCGCCAGAAAGGTTCCCTGTGGCAAGATGGCCGCCGGTGATGCCGCAGGTGACTCCGCCTCAAGGGATATTTCAAGATTTTTGACATAGGGCCTCATTTCCTAGTTTCTGGAGATATTTTTTTTTTGTAATTCATGCAGTTCTTATGTTTGAAGAGCTTCGTGTCGCTAGGCTAGTGCAAGGCTAGTGCATTTCTATGGTATCAGCTAGCCTGAGGCAAATCACTTATAACACAAGACTAACCATATAAATGTCTGTGTCCATAGAATCATTTTTGGAATAAAACTGACCTGCATCATATGAATGATCGCATTTTGAGGGACTATTTTCTAGCAGATCACTCCGCCGCCGCGTAGCTTATACAACCCCAAAGCTGATGCTGCTCAAATATAAGTTATTTTAAATGTGGTTAGTCTGGTGTTATAAGTGATTTGCCTCAGGTGCTCTGTGGAGCGGGTCAGACTGTTTTTAATGCAGGCTAGCTGATACCATAGAAATGCACTAGCCTAGCACTAGCCTAGCGCCACAAAACTCTTCAAACAGAAGAACTGCATGAATTACAAAAAAATATCTCCGGAAATCAGCAACACTCTGGATAACTAGGAAATGAGGCCCTATGTCAAAAATCCTGAAATATCCCTTTAACTATCAAAATAAAAGCTCTCTGTTGTTTAGAAGCTGAGATATTGAACCTTTTTTGCCGCTGACTCTATAACAGGGGAAGGCAAGTTTGTGTCATGGAGGCCGACACAAACTTGCCTAAACACCGAGGGCTGAAACTCACAATTGTAGCACAAAGTAAAGCACCTTTTTTTCTACAAATATAAGTTTTGGATATAATATAAGCCCCAATGGGGTGTGTTGCCAGGAAATGTGAAAACATTGACAGTATTTTCCACATATTTGGTCTCTGATTCAAAACTCTCCTGGGGACCAAAGGTTTTATTCGGGCCTGACGTTGTCTACCCCTGCTCTATAAAATCAAACATGGCTGCCATTTAGGACTTGGGGCAAAAGGAAATACTGTTTTCTGATTGTTTGTAATAATAAAAATGTCTTAAACTTGTATCGAACTTTACAAGCCTGTGTTGCCAAGTTTCTCAAAGTACACTTTCGTCATCATGCCATGTGGTCGGCAAGTTTTCTTGGCGGAGGCCGATTTCTTTATTGTAAATAGACTGAGGGCCGAAGCCGCTGATTATTAGCCCAAAGTAAAGCACAACACTGGAAACATGACCATCTTAAATGAGATAAATGACTTAAAGAGGGGGTATTATGCTTTTTTCAATCACATAGCACCAGTCTGTATCACACTACAATGATGACCAAACCTTCTGTTGGTCTGTAAATGCAGAAAATTAGAATATCTGCCTTGTATAAAATGTCTCTCTCAAAATGGCTGTAGTGAATGTCTTGAAATAGGCCTCTGTCTTTTTAAGAACCTCTGCCTGGACTCAGGCAAACCTATCCCTAAAATGGCCGCCATCAGAGTTTTTACAGATTACTCAAAAATACGTGAATGTGCCAAGGCAACACTTCAGGCATGTTTTTAATGAGGGAATGACAGAATAACACGATGTAAAGCTTGAAAAAGTCGATTTTGCATAATACCCCCCCTTTAAAATTGCTTAAATTAAAGTTCTTCTATGTTGAATTTGAGTCGGTTTGAACTAATCCAAGATACTAATGCTAGAAGAAGAATAAAACCCACTTGAAATCAGACAAATAATTCCTTTTAACGTGAAATGACACAAAATAAGAGAATAACTACAATAGGTTTTATCTCGTCTAGACCAAATTTACTCAAACCTTAGATTCAATCTCTTAATTCAAGTAGATTTATGTAATTTCTTCCTTAACCCCTTAACTCCCACCTGAACGGATCCCACTTTCTCCAGTTTGGCTTTACCCTAATCAAAAAGCTGCTTGGGAAAAAAGCACCAACAGCCACAAAAAATGAGAAGAAAACAAGGATGTAAATGCAACAAAAATGTGACAAAAATTCAACAAAAATGTGACAAAAACTCAGCAAAAAAATGTCAAAAACTCAGCAAAAAAATGACAAACACTCAGCAAAAAAAATAACAAAAACTCAGCAAAAAAAATGACAAAAACTCAGCAAAAAAAATGACAAAAACTCAGCAAAAAAAAGACAAAAACTCAGCAAAAAAATGACAGAAACTCAGCAAAAAAAATGACAAAAACTCAGCAAAAAAAAATGACAAAAACTCAACAAAAAAATGACAGAAACTCAGCAAAAAAATGACAAAAACTCAGCAAAAAAAATGACAAAAACTCAGCAAAAAAAATACAAAAACTCAGCAAACATGTGTGTCTTAGCTTTCAAATGAGGTGTTACACGTTCGGCGGGTGGTAAGAGGTTAAACGATTTTTCCAGTGCACTTCTTTGAAATGCCAGCCAAACAGGGCTGACCGTATTTCTACCTTTATTTCTCCCATATAACTCTAATAATGTTCAAAGTTCTCCCTGATTTGTGTGATAATGTTTCTCAAAATCATCTTGAGGGCCAGAGGTTCTGTGCTGGAGGACCGGATTTGATCCCCGGGCCTGACGTTGTAGAACCCGGAGTACCAGAGTAAACTTTCCCTGACTGTGGTGTTTCAGAGTGTCCTCCCATGGGGCTGGAGAACCTGAAGATCGACGACTTCCAGCTCCACGCCTCCAGCACGCTGCGCTACGGCCTGGGGGCCCACCGCGGACGCCTCAACATACAGGTGAGTCCCGCGCCTGTACAGATGTTTGTGAACGAGGCGCTGAGGCGGAGGTGGAGGCAGAGTCGGAGGAAATGCTTCGTAATGATGATGAGTCCGGACACGCTCTGCAGCTGCGAGGACTTTACAAGAGCTGGAACCGGGTTTGAGACACAATGTTTAGACACATTTCAAAGAGCTGGTCCAAAGACTGGCTCATCGCATCGATATTTCTTTCATGAGGCTGAAACAGAAAACACATTTTGAGAAGAAAACCCACTGGGGTGTGAGTTTGAAGTTAACGCTGGTGTGAACAGAACATTTAAGAGCTGTTTTTTTAACCTTTAATTCCCTCCTGAACCAAGCACGTTGCTCCACAGTAACACAACTTTCAGTGACTAAATCTCAGTGAATATGGAAATGCTGTGGCCTCGTTTTAAAGGGCAGAACCTGGAGAATCCAATCGCTTCTATCACCATTTTGTATTTAAAAGAACTTATATATGAGGAGCTTCCTGGTTGTAGCTACGCAGCGGCGGAGTGATCTGCTCGGTGACCGGATCTACAGTAGTTTGTTTACCTGCGGCCGCATTACTACACGTGGAATTCACAAAGAGGTTTTTAAAGGGATATTTCAGGATTTTTAACATAGGGCCTCATTTCCTAGTTTGTTTCTGGAGAGATATATATTGTTTTGATTCATGCAGTCCTTGCAGTTGAAGAGTTAAGTGGTGCTAGGCTAGTGCTAAGCTAGTGCTAGGCTAGTGCATGTCTATAGCAACTAGTAGCCTGCATTGAAAACCAGAGGTGGGAGACTCTTGGCGCTGTTTTTAGGCGTTCACACAAAGGTTACAGCATTTAGTAGAAGTTTTCTGCGTTCACACAGAGCCCAGTGACAGCGGGACTGAAGGCTGTGCAGAATCTACTTTGAGCAGGGGCGAATCCGAGTATACAGGGGCTGGGGCATTACAGGGGAACCACTGGCAGAAAAACTGCCAGAAATGAACAAAAATAAAAATATTATTTTTTAATTATCTTTCAGACCACAGGGAAAAGAAGCTCATGTTTAAACGACTCTGTTTCCATTTTTTTTAAGTCGCCCCCCCGGGCCCCCTTCCATAAAATGCTGTCCCAGTAATTTTGTACGTATACTGGAGCATTTAAAATATATATATACTGAATTTTGTGGTGATAAAATATTAATTAGACCAGTGGTTCTCAACCTTTTGGAGCCGCGACCCCCATTATAATAGGTAAAGGGGTTCGTGACCCCCCCCCCGCCCGAGTCACACCGTGAAAAATAGGAACATTAGCCGACATAATTCTTAAAAAAACAAAGAAAAAAACAAATGGCTGAAATAAAATTCATGAAACTACAATCAAACAATGGCACTCTGGTAAAATAACAAACACATGCTACAATAAAACAATAAATTTAATTATATGCTAATGAAAATATGTATATTTTATCTAAATGATCTGGCGACCCCCCAAATTTGTCTCGCGACCCCCTTGGGGTCCCGACCCCCAGGTTGAGAACCACTGAATTAGACTATAGATCCAAATCCATTAGAATTTAGTTTTATTTTTTTTTAGTTTTATATTAGCCTATTTTCAAGTAGATTAAACAGATTTTGAAAAGTAGACACGCTGGTGTTTGTGACTTGAGGCAAAAGCAAGACTTGACTTGACCGAATGACCATCGACTTGGACTTGACTCGAGCCTTGCATTTAGTGACTTACTCCCACGTCTGTTAAAAACCTCTTCAAAATCATGGGCTCGTCCTTCAAACGTTGCCATATCTGATTTGTAGAAAGCTCCTTTGTGAATTCCAGGTGTAGTAATGCGGCCGCAGGTAAACAAACTAGATCCGGCAACCGAGCAGATCACTCCGCCGCTGCGTAGCTACAACCAGGAAGCTGCTCAAATACAAGTTCTTTACTCAGTCAACAGACATTTCTATGGTTAGTTTGGTGTTATAAGTGATTTGCCTCAGGTGCTCTGTGCTTGGTCAGACTGTTTTTAATGCAGGCTACTAGTTACCATAGACATGCACTAGCCTAGCACTAGCCTAGCATCACTAAACTCTTCACATATAAGGACTGCATGAATTTAAAAACATGCCATATGTGAAAAATCCTGAAATATCCCTTTAACTCCACCCTCTGCCCCTCTGCAGCACATTATAAAAGCTCATAAAGCAGCACGATGGGTTTTATATTCAGTTGGATGTTTTCAGCATGTCGGGATGAATTCCCTGACTGGTGCAGGACTCGCTGCCCTCTGTCCGCTCACAGACCTCACCCCCCGACAGCCGTTATTAGTTCTGGATCTCCTGTCACAGCCTGAATTAGGTTTAAGATTGGGAATGACGTTTTTCCATTAGCGGCCTGCTCGGGTCGCGGCCTCGAGTCTGAAACCAAAGTGCTTTCTGACGTGTTGGAGCTGATGACTGAACATTAGAGAGGCCGCGGTGGCCGTGATGGAGGCCTGTCAAGGACCCGTCACCGCTGGAAACGCAGATTCAACACTGAGGTCGACTATTATTATGTATATTATTATGATAGTCTTTATGAAAATGGTTTAACATTGGTCTCATCAAAAGACAGAACATTGACAGTGACTTGAATGACATATCAGGCATATGGGCTTAAAGGAACAGACCACCATTTTTCTATATTGAGATTTGTTCTTACCTGAGCTTAGACGAGTTGATGTGTCACTGTCTGGTCTTTACGTGACCAAAGATGTTGTTAGCATTTAGCCTCCCCTCCCCTCCTCTATGGGGGCAAACGGGGGTGAAGTTAGAAGCGACCAAGCTCTTCCACGTTTCCCTGTTTAACCTCTTAACTCCCGCCTGAACCGAGAGGATCTTTTTCCTCACGTCATCAGATTTTTTTCCATAATTTTTTTGTTGGGTATTCAACTCATTCTTGTAACTTTTTTGTCATTTTTTTGTCTGATTCTTGTCATTTTTTCGTCACATTTTTGTCATTTTTTGTCATTTTTTGTCATTTTTTTTGTAATTTTTTTGTCAATTTTTTCATCAAATTTTTTCATCAAATTTTTTAGCAAATGTTTGTAATTTTTTTGTCACATTTTTGTAATTTTTTGTAATTTTTTGTCAATTTTTTTGTCATTTTTTGGACAATTTTTTGTCAATTTCTTGTGACATTTTTGCCACTTTTTCATAAATTTTTCGTCACTTTTTTGTCAATGTTTTCTCACTTTTTGGTCACATTTCCATCATTGTTTTCGTCTCAGTTTTGTTGCTATTTTCACAGCTTTTTCCAGAAGCTTTTGGACTGGGGTAAAGCCAAACTGGAGAAAATGTGCTCGGTTCAGGTGGGAGTTAAGGGGTTAAATACAGGTACGTGTAAGTATAAGTAAGTATAGTTACATTACGCCCAGTGGTGTAGCAAGGGTACCAAGGCGCCCCAAGCAAGCATGTCGGTAGGGGGCCCTCTTGTGGCCGCTCGGTGTACTGCACACTGGGAGAGGATGTCATTTGGGCAGGAGCTGGTCACCTGACAACTCCCATAATGCAGTTCTCTGTATAAGTTTCCCTCAGAACAGAAGCGGAGGTTCTTTAGGTCATGAAGAGTAACAATAAACTGATTTCACCATTAGAAAGTATAATCTGGTGGAGCCGTGAGTAAAAAAAGTCTGTCCACTGCTCATTATAAGTTACATTAATGAACCCTGACTCACTAAAGCAGCAGCAGGATGGGGAACAACAGCGCCACGGAGCACTGGTGGAGAGATGATGTAACTGCATCATCAAGATCATTAGGAAGACTGTGTATATCAAGCGTTTACTGCAGGCTTCTAAATAATGAGTTGGTGCATGGGGGGGCCCTTGACTGTTGGGGGCCTCAGGCAGCTGCCTGTCCTGCCTTATGGTAAGCTGCACCTCTGATTACGCCTTACAATATAGTTCCCCTTTTTATCCGCTTAGAAAATCGGCATGTTTCATTTTGTGCAACTAAAATGACGGTTATGTACTAAAATACGCAGCCGTATTTAAACAGGGAAAACGTGGAAGAGCTTGGTCGCTTCTAACTTCACCCCCGTTTGGCCCCATAGAGGAGAAGAGGAGAGGCTAAATGCTAACAACATCTTTGGTCTTTTTGCGTGACTGAGCGCATGCGTAAAGACCAGACAGCAAAGACCAAATGCCTCAGCATTGATATATTTTACAATTTGAAATCATGTCGCTCAAGCCATTTTGTTGCAGAGGAAGCTCATGAAAATGAAACACAATCTGGAGAGCACATCAAACATATTTATAGAATTAAATGAATGTGTTTGGCTGTAACAGTTTAACAGTTGGCGGCCCCTCCCCTCTCAGCTCACACGTGTCTCTCTGCGCCTTCTTCCCCTCTTTCCTTTTCAACTCGCCAAGAACCGTCTGTAAAGATGTTACAATTAGACGCAGCTCAGTATTGTCTGACCTCAAATGAGAATTTTGTGACCCGGCGCGATTGGACACCCGCCACATTTCTATAGCTCTTCTTTCTCATTGTTCTCATTGTCGGCTGCATTTAGATGAATAAAACAGCAGCGCAAACACTGTTCCACGTTCTTCAATCACAGGAAGAATCTGCCCGACGTGCCGGCGCTGCAGCTGAGAGGACGCGGCGGCTCCCGGGACAATGAGGAGGATATGATGTGTCCACTTTAAATGGAAATATGGTTTATGTGAACTTTATTATCCCACATGTCATTTAACCAAGTCAGCCCAGAAGCGGCCCTCAGACACACAGCTCGAGAGAAAGGACTTTTCAACCTCTTCACCCCCCACACGGCTTTATCCAAATCTAAAAGCTTCTTGACTGGAGAAATCGCAGCCTCTAGGCCAGTGTAGCGCCTCATCTGCCTCATCTTTCGGCATGTTTTTGTGACTTTTAAATTTGTTTTTGAGACTTTTTTAATTTGACCATGCCTGGTTCGCTGTGTTTTCATGACTTTTTTGCCGTGTTTTCTGGACTTTTTTGTCATGTTTTCTGGACTTTTTTGTCGTGTTTTCTGGACTTTTTTGTCGTGTTTTCTGGACTTTTTTGTCATGTTTTCGGGACTTTTTTGTCATGTTTTCAGGACTTTTTTGTCATGTTTTCATGACTTTTTTGTCGTATTTTCTGGACTTTTTTTCATGACTTTTTCATTGTGTTTTCATGAATTTTTGCCTTCTTTTCGTGACTTTTTTGTCATGTTTTCATGAGGTTTTTTTCATGTTTTCGGGACTTTTTGTCGTATTTTCATGACTTTTTCGACGTGTTTTCATTACTTTTTTTGTCATGTTTTCGAAACTTTTTTGTCGTGTTTTCATGACTTTTTTGTCGTGTTTTCATGACTTTTTTTGTCATGTTTTCGGGACTTTTTTGTCATGTTTTCTGGACTTTTTTGTCGTGTTTTCTGGACTTTTTTGTCGTGTTTTCTGGACTTTTTTGTCATGTTTTCGGGACTTTTTTTGTCATGTTTTCGGGACTTTTTTGTCATGTTTTCAGGACTTTTTTGTCATGTTTTCATGACTTTTTTGTCGTATTTTCTGGACTTTTTTTCATGACTTTTTCATTGTGTTTTCATGAATTTTTGCCTTCTTTTCGTGACTTTTTTGTCATGTTTTCATGAGGTTTTTTTCATGTTTTCGGGACTTTTTGTCGTATTTTCATGACTTTTTCGACGTGTTTTCATTACTTTTTTTGTCATGTTTTCGAAACTTTTTTGTCGTGTTTTCATGACTTTTTTGTCGTGTTTTCATGACTTTTTTTGTCATGTTTTCGGGACTTTTTTGTCGTATTTTCTGGACTTTTTTGTCATGTTTTCTGGACTTTTTTGTCGTGTTTTCTGGACTTTTTTGTCGTGTTTTCTGGACTTTTTTGTCATGTTTTCGGGACTTTTTTTGTCATGTTTTCGGGACTTTTTTGTCATGTTTTCATGACTTTTTTGTCGTATTTTCTGGACTTTTTTTCATGACTTTTTCATTGTGTTTTCATGAATTTTTGCCTTCTTTTCGTGACTTTTTTGTCATGTTTTCATGAGGTTTTTTTCATGTTTTCGGGACTTTTTGTCGTATTTTCATGACTTTTTCGACGTGTTTTCATTACTTTTTTTGTCATGTTTTCGAAACTTTTTTGTCGTGTTTTCATGACTTTTTTGTCGTGTTTTCATGACTTTTTTTGTCATGTTTTCTGGACTTTTTTGTCATGTTTTCTGGACTTTTTTGCCGTGTTTTCTGGACTTTTTTGTCATGTTTTCTGGACTTTTTTGTCATGTTTTCTGGACTTTTTTGTCGTGTTTTCTGGACTTTTTTGTCATGTTTTCGGGACTTTTTTGTCATGTTTTCGGGACTTTTTTGTCGTATTTTCTGGACTTTTTTGTCATGTTTTCTGGACTTTTTTGTCGTGTTTTCTGGACTTTTTTGTCGTGTTTTCTGGACTTTTTTGTCATGTTTTCGGGACTTTTTTTGTCATGTTTTCGGGACTTTTTTGTCATGTTTTCAGGACTTTTTTGTCATGTTTTCATGACTTTTTTGTCGTATTTTCTGGACTTTTTTCATGACTTTTTCATTGTGTTTTCATGAATTTTTGCCTTCTTTTCGTGACTTTTTTGTCATGTTTTCATGAGGTTTTTTTCATGTTTTCGGGACTTTTTGTCGTATTTTCTGGACTTTTTCGACGTGTTTTCATTACTTTTTTTGTCATGTTTTCGAAACTTTTTTGTCGTGTTTTCATGACTTTTTTGTCGTGTTTTCATGACTTTTTTTGTCATGTTTTCGGGACTTTTTTGTCATGTTTTCTGGACTTTTTTGTCGTGTTTTCTGGACTTTTTTGTCGTGTTTTCTGGACTTTTTTGTCATGTTTTCGGGACTTTTTTTGTCATGTTTTCGGGACTTTTTTGTCATGTTTTCAGGACTTTTTTGTCATGTTTTCATGACTTTTTTGTCGTATTTTCTGGACTTTTTTTCATGACTTTTTCATTGTGTTTTCATGAATTTTTGCCTTCTTTTCGTGACTTTTTTGTCATGTTTTCATGAGGTTTTTTTCATGTTTTCGGGACTTTTTGTCGTATTTTCATGACTTTTTCGACGTGTTTTCATTACTTTTTTTGTCATGTTTTCGAAACTTTTTTGTCGTGTTTTCATGACTTTTTTGTCGTGTTTTCATGACTTTTTTTGTCATGTTTTCGGGACTTTTTTGTCGTATTTTCTGGACTTTTTTGTCATGTTTTCTGGACTTTTTTGTCGTGTTTTCTGGACTTTTTTGTCGTGTTTTCTGGACTTTTTTGTCATGTTTTCGGGACTTTTTTTGTCATGTTTTCGGGACTTTTTTGTCATGTTTTCATGACTTTTTTGTCGTATTTTCTGGACTTTTTTTCATGACTTTTTCATTGTGTTTTCATGAATTTTTGCCTTCTTTTCGTGACTTTTTTGTCATGTTTTCATGAGGTTTTTTTCATGTTTTCGGGACTTTTTGTCGTATTTTCATGACTTTTTCGACGTGTTTTCATTACTTTTTTTGTCATGTTTTCGAAACTTTTTTGTCGTGTTTTCATGACTTTTTTGTCGTGTTTTCATGACTTTTTTTGTCATGTTTTCGGGACTTTTTTGTCGTATTTTCTGGACTTTTTTTGTCATGTTTTCGGGACTTTTTTGTCGTATTTTCTGGACTTTTTTGTCATGTTTTCTGGACTTTTTTGTCGTGTTTTCTGGACTTTTTTGTCGTGTTTTCTGGACTTTTTGTCATGTTTTCGGGACTTTTTTTGTCATGTTTTCGGGACTTTTTTGTCATGTTTTCAGGACTTTTTTGTCATGTTTTCATGACTTTTTTGTCGTATTTTCTGGACTTTTTTTCATGACTTTTTCATTGTGTTTTCATGAATTTTTGCCTTCTTTTCGTGACTTTTTTGTCATGTTTTCATGAGGTTTTTTTCATGTTTTCGGGACTTTTTGTCGTGTTTTCATGACTTTTTCGACGTGTTTTCATTACTTTTTTTGTCATGTTTTCGAAACTTTTTTGTCGTGTTTTCATGACTTTTTTGTCGTGTTTTCATGACTTTTTTTGTCATGTTTTCGGGACTTTTTGTCGTGTTTTCATGACTTTATTGTCGTGTTTTCAAAACTTTTTTGTTGTGTTTTCATGACTTTTTTGTTGTGTTTTCATGAGTTTTTTGTCGTGTTTTCATAACTTTTTTGTCGTGTTTTCATGACTTTTTTGTCGTGTTTTCATAACTTTTTTGTCGTGTTTTCATGACTTTTTTGTCGTGTTTTTGTGATGTTTTCGTTGTGTTAATGCCTCATATGTGTTAGATCTTTGTGAGTAAAGCATGTCTTGCAGCTGGTGGATGGCAGGGAACTGGTTAAAGCGAGTTCCATAATTCCACACAATTAAAACCTAAAAAAACATTTACATTTCATTATGAGGCAGAGCTGGCATTATGGTCCCAAGCCAAAGCAAATGTTGAACATAGTGAGAACATCTGCCCGGCCTCATCACACGTCTCTCTCTCTCGTGTCCCGCCCAGGCCGGTCTGTACGAGGACGACCTGTACGACGGGGCGTGGTGCGCCGGCCGAAACGACGCCCTCCAGTGGTTCGAGGTGGATGCGCGGAGACTCACCAAGTTCACCGGCGTCATCACCCAGGGCCGCAGCTCGCTCTGGTCGTGAGTATAACCTCTTTGTGTATATGGTGATGTTAAAGTGCAGGTTTAGAGACCGATCTAATCTGAAAGCTGAAAACTGAGGGTGCTGTGGATCAACGAACATCAAACAGAGAAGCCTTTGCTCAGTGCCTGCTCCACCACTGCGCCCCCTGAGTGTGACCTCGGCGCCCTCTGGTGGGGAGTGGGGCCCAAAGCTCCTGTAGGTCAAAGCTCAGGCCTCACGGGCAGATGGACACAACGTGAGACTGAGCCGATCAAAAAGTGGATTATAGCTATTTATAAATCGATACTGACCTGGACTTGGTTTTGTTTTTTTGCAGAGAATCCTTTAAAACGTCTGCAATCATTGATTTCCTTCTGTTTTTTATGAGGGCAAATGTTAAATCAAACTAACTTTTACAACTTCTAGTGAACTGTCTTTAATGTTACGATTACGATAATACTTCGATATTTACTAATTCCACAACTAAAGTCCAGGAAATCATAAAAAAATATATAATAATTAGAAAATCATGTGATGCTATCATTCCCATTTAGCCCCTCCCACCCAGAACAGTTGGAGCACTTTCTTTTTTTCCTCCTCGAGCAGTAGAACCTGCACTGCATTTTCTTGTAGAGCTGGTCAGTGTTCACTGTCCGGTCCAGCTCGATCTCCTCGCCATCCATGGTCACAGGCTGAGGAGAACGTCCAGGACCGTCTCCTTTGTCTTGGAGGTGTTGAGCTTCAGGTGACTCCAGGTGGTGAAGTCCATCACAAGGGACGGGAACTCCTACTCGTCCCCCCCATGGAAGCACCCGACGATGGCAGGGTCGTCCGAGAACTTCTGCACATGACACATGATGGTCTGAAACCATCAGATTATCGCCTCTAAGCTCTAACACGAGCAATTAACTCCTTAACCTTTCATGAGGTCGAGTGTTAGATCTGTGCAGTTAGTGAACTAGAGCTTCAGCAGTATTTGAACAATCCGTCCGTCCTTAAACAGGGGAAAGGGAAGTGACATCACCAACAGCTGTTTTTCTTCTTCTTTAAAGTTATTGGTGGAGTGCAGGTCAAACAAAAGCGCATGTCGCCCCCTAGTGTACAGTGTCCAACAACAACATAGTGTCAAAACAAAGACATTTAAGGAGAAAAAAAATCCAAATGATCCAAACATTTCCCTTTAGTGTTATTTTATCTCCGCAGCTGTTTCTTAAAGCTACAGCAGCAAATGATCCATGTGACTTAAGTTTCTACTAAATGAAAACAAAAGCATTTAATCCGTTTACTGAGTTTCCTCTTTAACACTGACATGTGACTGAGCTGTTGGGACATGTATTTTGTCACTTTTATAAAGTTCGTTATTATTGTTATTATTACTTTTATTATTAAATGTGCTCCTGTCAAGCAACAGTGGTTGCGCATGAATCACTCCAGGGTGGGGCTGAGGGGGGTGGGGGGATTTGGCGCAGTGGCTTATGGGATGGCACATAGCTCCTAATCACAGGTTAGTTAGCACCAGAGGTCCCTATGCTAAAGTGGCCATGATAGTTAGCATCGAGGCTCCTTTTCCTAACTACTTCCTAATTGACAGCCCAATTCGGAAGCATCTTGTCATGGCGGACGCTGACGCACATCCGGTTTGGCGTAAGAGCTCTTACGTGAAGTGCGCGGTGTACAGAGTGAAGAGGAGAGTCGCGAGAACCGTCCCCTGTGGAACCCCCCGAGTGCTGCAGGTCACGGAGATGTTGCTCCTCAGCCAGATATCCACATGAAAGAAAGACTCGCCCCTTCTCTGTCAGCACAAGTGAACAAAAGCACAGCTACAAACGGTGTTCATTATAAAATCAAATGTTTCCTGCTCGTAGATTTGCTTTTCCTTGACTTTCCAAACCCCAAAACGTGTCAGAAAAGTTGATTTTGAGCAATATTCAGATATATTAATGACTGCCCTTCATCGAACTGTGGACACAGTTTTTCGCCAAAGTGCATCTAAAATCTAAAATGAGCTGAAAAAAGTCCCTTGTGCTTTGACAGTTATCACGGGTTTCCCCTTTACTCTCCTCCCGCCTGTGTTTCCACATGATTTCTGACACCTCCGGGCTTCTGTACTTCTTAATTGGGAGATACTGCACAGCTCCCACAAGGCTCTGCCCCTGAAGCCCCGAGCGGAGGCAGGATTTCAGCACAAACTGTCTCCTTCTGGCAGAAATGAGAGTCTTAATGTTTCGAGACGGTGGTGGTGGAGCTGGATTAATATATTAACGATAATATATTAGGGATAATATATATTAGGAATAATATATTAGGGAGAAACACATTTGTGGATTTTTCATTTGGGTTTTAATCGTGGAGACGAAAATGGCTCCTGATTCGGCTGATTCTGAGAGAAAGTCACTCACACATTCTAGAGTCTGAAACACTTATTTGTCTGCAACAGGAGAGGAGCAGAGACATGCACTTTAAAGGGACTTGCATCTAGCCTCTTTAACCCCTTAACTCCCACCTGAACGAGCACATTTTCTCCAGTTTGGCTTTACCCCAATCCAAAAGCTTCTGGACAAAAGGTGGGGAAATAGCGACAGAACTGAGACAAAAACAATGATGAAGATGTGACAAAAAAGTGACAAAACATTGACAAAAAATTGACAAAAAATTGACAACAAAATTATGAAAAAATGACAAAAATGTGACAAAAAAGTGAGAAAACTTAGACAAAAAACGGACGAAAAATTGACAAAAAATGATGAAGAAAGTGGCAAAAATGTCACAAAAATGTCACAAAAAATTGACAAAAAATTAACAAAAAAATATGAAAAAATGATGAAAAAATGGCAAAAATGTGACAAAAAATGTGACAAAAAATGGACAAAAATTTGACAATAAAAGTACAAATTTGACAAAAAAAAAAAACCAAAAAATGATGGGAAAAAAATCTGATGACGTGAGGAAAAAGATCCATTTAGATGAGTTTTGTAGGTCTTAGCTTTCAAATGAGGCGTTACACTGGCCTACCGGACTTGGGTGAAGCCGAACTGGAGAAAATGCTCTCAGTTCAGGCGGGAGTGAAGAGGTTAAAGAAAAGATGAACATACAGTTGATTCATAGAAAGTGAAATAGTTTTAAGGCTGGTGTACAGGACAGTATTTATGGCTTTACAAGACTGGGTGAACTGGGATGTCGGGTCCAGGAAACTGTTCAGAGTTCATTAGCCTTTTCAATGTACTTTTCCCATAGCCGTTAGCATTAGCCATCCACATTATTGGAAGTGCATTAGCAGTAACATCAACAAAGCTCCACAGACTCAGAAAAGTGACGTAAATCCATCTCCCTCCTCTATTGTTGTCTATGTCGGAGACTCTCCACAAGACGCAAGAAATAGGAAAAAGTGATGTGCTAGATTACTCGTTACTGACAAAAGTAGTCAGATTAGAGCAACAGGAACAGAAACATTAAAGGAACAGGCCACCGTTTTTCCATACTGAGATATGTTCTTACCTGAGCTTAGACGAGTTGATACGTACCTGTCTGGTCTTTGTGCGTGTGGAAGAGCTTCGTCGCTTCTAACTTCACCAATGTTTGGAGCTATAGGAATATACTGGGAGAGGCCAAATGCTAACAACATCTTTGCTGGTTTTGTGTGACTGAGGGCGAACACAAAGACCAGACAGGTACACATCAACTCGTCTAAGCTCATGTAAGAACAGATCTCAGTATGGAAGAACGGTGGCCTGTTCCTTTAACCCCTTATCTCCCACCTGTTTGGCTTTACCCTAATCAAAAAGCTTCTTGGGGAAAGAAGCACCAAAACAGCCACACAAAATGAGAAGAAAACAAGGATGTAAATGCAACAAAAAAGTGACAAAAATGCAACAAAAAAGTGACAAAAATTCAACAAAAATTTGACAAAAACTTAACAAAAATGTAACAAAAATTCAGCAAAGATGTGACAAAAATGTGACAAAAAATCAACCAAAATATGACAAAAACAACAAAAAAATATGACAAAAACTCAACAAAAAAATGACAAAAACTCAGCAAAAATGTGACAAAAAAACCAAACATAAAAAAGGTGACATAACACAGCAACGACGCGAGGAAAAAGATCAGTTTTGTGGGTCTTACCTTTCAAATTTGGTGTTCCACATTCGGTTTAGGCGGGTGGTAAGAGGTTTAGGAATACAGACCTTTTCAGAGTTTGCTTTAGATAAGAATTAACGTATGAAAAGTGTCCTTTTAGCTAAATGCTAACTCATAGGAGCTATCCTTTAGTATATGGTAAAAGCAGACATTTATCCAAAATCCTGGTTTTAAAGCCTTTTAAACTCGTAAATGTCAGGCTAGTCGGTATTTTTTACAGTGAGGTGACCGTTTTCCTCCTGAAAGTTGTGAAACCTGGTTTAAACTCAGTCCCTGTGACGAATTTTTATGTTGTTGAAGCATTAGGAAAGTTTGAGATGAGTTTGGACCAGAAAATGACCCTGTTTCTTTGTAGCTCCTTCAAGGATACACATTGAGTTGCCACTAAACATCTTATAATACGTTAATAAACCACAAAAATGATATAAATGCCATGAAAAGGACACAACGTTCCTCCACATATTTTAATATAGAGACATTGAAGAGACACTGTGGACCAGTTTGTGAATGTAGGTGGAATTAAAGGGGAAGGGGACAGTTCTTCTGAATATTCAAGCCTGTAATAGTCTTTTTTAACTTGCCTCACACTCATTTCCTTATTAAAAGTTCTTCTCCCAAGTTTAAATTGGTCTCGCATTTCTTTAACCTTTGGAGACCTTTGCAAACCCAGCTCTGCCTCTCAGCCTCGCTCCTAACGGGTGATTCCTTCACATCCTTTCGGTTAGGTTAAAGCAGAAGTCTCTAATCTGGTCTTTCCTCCACAGGAGCGACTGGGTGACCTCCTACAGGGTCATGGTGAGCAACGACAGCCACTCATGGATAACGCTGAGGAACGGCTCCAAGGATTTGGTGAGTCTGTCTGAGCGGAAACGCCAATTAACAGGAAGTGCATTAAAGGGGAAGCGCTTTATGTTACTCAGGCTTTGATCCTTCGCTTCCTCAGATTCATTGTGTGTGTCTTCATTTTGGTCATGTTTTCGTACGACTATAAATCCGTTCTTCTCCTTCACGGCTCGTATATTTTCCTTTTTATTGCGCGATGGGACAAACAGCTGCGGTGACAGGGTTCTGTGGTATTTTGATGTTAGTTTTGGGAGATCATCAACTGGATGTGCAGAGACGAGGTTCCCATCTGCTTCTGCTCCCTCTGTGTTTATCATCACTGATGCACTTTGCTTTACGCCGCGCCGGTTCATCAGACTCGACATCGACAGAGAATCCCACGAGAGTCAGACGTGCATTAAAGGGACTATAAGGAGTTAAAAAATGTCAAAATTATGTATTTTCCTCCCCTTATGTTTCAGCCATGTCCTAATGTGTAGAATGAGCCACAACTGCCTCTAAAACCCTGCTCTGTCACTCAGAAAGGTGTTAATTCGGGTCTGAAGTGCCGTCATGCACGAGCTTAATATAGAAACTGCAGTTACGCATAAGGCCTGAGATGGCAGTAGTGAGTATAAAATCACAAACTAGCATCTAGCCCCTTTAAAGCAGTACTAAGTAACGTGTTTACCTTAATAAAGGCGAGGCAAGGCAAGTTTATTTGTAGAGCACAATTCATACACAAGGCAATTCAAAGTGCTTCACAGTTAAAGCAGCATAAAATATAAGAAAAACAAATACAATCAATAAAAACATCAACATATAATGAATCAATTACAGTAAGAGGCAAGAGTGTAGATAAAATACTTTCAGTTGCATTTTCAGTATGCATTTTTAAGTCTTGCTTGGATTCGCTCTGTCTTGAGCAAATCCTTAAATAATAAAAATAAATCCTTCCCGTAGTCCCTCTGGTGGTAATACTATTGTTTATGGGATGATTGGAGGGTCTTTCATCTCCCCCCGGTGTCTCTGGCCAGAAAACCATGTTTGCAACTTGACTGCCCCCGGTGCGGAGAAAGCAATACACACTAATGGAATCACCAAGAAGAAGCTAACATGCTAACAGGCAAAGCTAACTGTGGGCTAACATCACTTTAAACAGTATTTACAGCCAAGTTTGAGTGAAAAAAATTATTTCCATTGTATAATTGGATGCACAATATCCCTCTCTCCCTTCGCCTTTTCTGTCAGCGTAGTATTTACTCTCCAAGACAATTAAAAAATCGTAACTTGCTACTACACCTGCAGTTGCGCTAATGGCCTCTAGGGGGAAGAGTTACTTAGTACTGCTTTAAATGAAAGCTTGACCCCTTGACTTGAAGGTGACCTCGCTCTCGCTTCTCTGTCATATTGGGATAAACTGTTTTTAACCGTCAAACACAACAAAATCGACTGTGACAATGTGCCCCTGTTATATGTGCGGAGTAAGTTGTCACAAGGCCTGGGGTTGGTCGTCACTATTGTTTTTATAAAAGAACAAAATATGCCATCTGCCCCTCCTGGAACCGCCACCTTAATGTGGTGGAGGGGTTTGAGCGCCCGAATGATCCTGGAGCTCTGTTGTCGGGGTCTCCCAGGGCAAACAGGTCCTATAGGGGATGGGTCAGACAAAGAGCGGTTCAGAAGCTCCTTATGAGAGACCAACAGGCCCGGTTAATCGTGAGGCCGTCCTTCTGTGGACCCACCACCTGCAGGAGGCGCCGTAAGGGGCTGGTGCAATGTGATTTGGGCAGCTCGGACCTGGAAACGGAAAAGTGGAAGAAAATGGATGGATGGATGGATGGATGGATGGTTCATGACACTCGTTTGAACTAAATGTTGATGCATAATGCTCTATTAGGGATTTTCCACCAAGGGGCTGGTTCAGAGCTGGTTCTGGTGCTGGGTTGGTTCCATACTGACTTGGTTTTCCAACAAAACGAGAGCTGTGCCTATTGTCATAGCAACGCTTTGGGAAGTCAACATCAAAAATGGATAGTAACATCTTACTACAGCCACTTCTGGTTATAAAATACAGAAAAAATAGTTTATGTTCCTGTCACAGCAGTCGTTAACATTTTGATTTCTTTCAAACTCTTTTAGCTGAAGAGCATAAAGCAAAACAACAGTTTCCTCCACAGAGACTGTTTTGGCTTCTCCAGGAAGTTATAAGCACAAACTAACTCATATTGATTGTTTGTTGGAGGAGAGAGCCACGCCCCCAGCCGCAGACATCACTGCTGCTCGTTTCTTGGTCCAGCTTTTAATTGGTTCCCGACCGGCACCAGATTTTGGAACCAAGAGCCAGCGTTTTTTCAGTGGAAAACAAAAGAACCGGTTCTGAAACTGGAACTGGCCCAGAACCAGCACCAGCTTGGTGGAAAAGGGCTATATGAGGTCTAAAATCTACAAAATTCTACACAGAGTAATAAAGCACAGATGTTCACAGGAGAGAAGTGGTCATACTGGGCCTGTAATGTCCTGCGTGTCTGTGCTCCTCAGTAGATCTTCCAGGGAAACTCTGAGAAGGAGATCCCGGTGCGAAACCTGTTCCCGGCCGCGGTGGTGGCCCGGTACATCCGCATCAACCCCCTGTCCTGGTTCAACAAGGGGGGCGTGTGCATGAGAGCCGAGGTGCTGGGCTGCCCCCTCCCAGGTCGGTCACTTTTTAGTCTCTCACTTTCATAACTTTATTTTTATGATCTAATATTGTTTGTGTTATTGCAGAGAGCCTTATTATTTCTGCGCCTCTGAATCTCCGCTGTAATAACCGCGTGTTTGCTTCGTAAACACAGATCCCAATAACTACTACCACCGGAGGAACGAAGTCATCACCACAGACGAGCTGGACTTCAAACACCACGGCTACAAGGAGATGAGGCAGGTAGGGCCTCGAGGTGCGACCCGACCCACCCTGTGAGGAGGGAGGAGGATCTTCTTCTGTCTGTTTTTATGACATTCTCAACAAGTGTGACCAGTGAAGCCAGTAATGAGTTACTCTACTTTTTCCAGACCAGTAATCAGTAAAAATCAGCTGCCGACACCACCTCCCTGCTTCAAAATGCAAATGAAAACCGCTTTTGCCAAAACTTGCGTTATTGGAAGTGCATTTTAATAGCAACATCAACAAATCTGCCATAGATTCAGAAAAGTGAAGTTTCCATCTCTCTCCTCTACACTATGACTTATTATATTTCAGCAACATAAAGGAAAAACAATATTTGTTTTTTTTTTCAATGAAACTCATGGATGGTTTTGTATCTTAGGGCTCTTTGAATCACTGACATTAATCTCAGAGACCTGTTATGATTAGTTTTCAGGTTAAGTCCAGTTAAGGGAAAAACTACTGAAAAAGGATGTTCCACATTATTAAGCAGAACATCATTTTCAAGCAATAAGGGAAAGAAAAATGATCTCTCTGCTGATGAAAAGCGTGAAATAGTTGAATGCCTTGGTCTAAGAATGAAAAACTTCAATATTTCAAGATGAAGCGTAATCATCGTAAGAGATTTGTGGCTGATTTAGAGCACACACGGGTTTGTGCAGATAAAGGCAAGACAAACACATCAGATTAAAAGAACAGCAGCTACAAAGCATCAAACAGGCATTTGAAGCTGCTGGTGCCTCTCGAGTCTCCCAAACATCGAGGTGTGGGACCCTCCAGAGGCTGCAGTTGTGCATTGCAGACAATTGTGCACCGTCACGAAGTCCAGCATCTTCTCTCTCAGCACATATGAACACATGACTGTCTCGTAAAGGCGTCCAAAAGTGAAGACAATATTCACAATAATGTGTTTGATTAAAAAAATGAAAGGACTTTAAGCCGAAAGATGAATGTAGCATATTTGTGAATCCAGTCCCTTCCAAACTAAGCATCAGTCATTTTAATCCAAATGCTAAACCTCTGAGAAAATTAGGTCTAGGACAAAATGAGTTTCTAACTGGCCTCTTAAAATCAATATAAAAATTTAACTAAGCCTGAACAAAGCCCGGACTAAACCAGGCGACCAGGACTTCATTAAAAACAACAGTGACACTTCCCATTACCAAATACCTGTATTGTTTTCCACAGATGTAGATACAACCCTGACCTAAAATGCAGAGTCGGGAGTTTCTATTTTAAAGCGAAACCTTCAGAGTAATAAGCCTGACCCGTGAGTTCAGCCTCTGCAGACCTCACTGAGCAAAGAGAAAGCAGCTTTAATAAAACCCATCCCAGACTCTCCTGACCCGTCACCCTTTACTCACTTTCATTTATATTCATTTATTCAATCTGGACGTGGCCATGGCAGGAGGAACCTTTCTGTATGAGGTTTGGATGTTCTCCCCGTGTCTGTGCAGGTTTCCTCCAGTTTCCCCGACCACTAAAAACATGTACAATAGGTTATTGTATCATCACAATGTACGAGTGAACGTCCCAGGCTTTGGTTATTCACAAATATGAAATTAAGTTTTCATTCCACTTTAGCAGCTCCTACAGACTCCAGACAGAGAGAGAGAAAACAGAGAGAAGGACAGAGAGAGAGAGAACAGAGAGAAAGAAAAAGGAGAGAAAGACAGAGAGAGAAAGAAAACAGAGAAGGACAGAGAGAGAGAGAAAAGAGAGAGAAAGACAGAGAGAGAAAGAAAAAAGACAAAAAGAGAGAAAGAAAAGAGAGAAAGAAAGAAAAGAGAGAGAGATAAGAGAGAGAAAGAGAGAGAAAGAAAGAAAAAACAGAAAGAAAGAAAGAGAGAGAGAAAGAGAGAAAGGAAAAAGAAAAAAACAGAGAAAGAAAAGAGAGAAAGAAAGAAAAGAGAGAGAAAGACAGAGAGAGAGAGAGAGAGAGAAAGAAAGAAATATGGAGAGCGAAAGAGAAAGAGAGAAAGGATGAAGAAAGAAAGAGAGAGAGAAA